>NW_015115468.1:40121-51151 GCF_001443285.1 Poecilia latipinna
TAGATTCACCTCTGCTCCAAAATGTCTGAATTCCCTCACCAGCATTCATTCCTCTCTGCAATATGCTGGAAACATTGATCCAGATGTGTTTGAGCAGAAACGCATCTAAAAGTTACAGGATGGTAGCCCTGGAGGACTGGAGTTGGTGACCCCTGCTCTATACCATCTTTATCATCCTGCAGAAGGACAGCTCCTACCCAACAGCACTGGCATCTATGTCCAGCTTAAATGGCAGATTGAAATTTGGGGTGGAAAGAACAGGAGAACAAGAGAGCAATCCTTTAAGATGCTCAAAAGCATGCTGACATTCATCAGACCAAGTAAAAAGTTTAGAAGGGCTGGTCAAAGCTCTTAAAGGAGCAGCTACTGTAGAAAAGTTCTTGCAAAAGCGACAGTAGAATCCTGCCATACCCGGGAATTGACAGAGCTCCCTTCTGCTTGAAGAAACTGGAAAGTCAGAAATGACTTTGACTTTAGCATCCATAGGACACACTTTTCCTCCACCAACCTGTTAGCCAAGATAGAGAATGGTACCTTTACCAAACTCACACTTTGAAAGATTGAGTGTTAGTGAGTGTCAAGTTTTTTGACCTCTACAAATCACCTTAGCTTCTGCCCAAACTTGAAAAGGGCTTGCTCCCATCAAAGAAATCCAGGACCAACTCATCTCAGTGTCATCTTTTTATTTTATTCCTCTTTTCTCTTTAAATCACTGTACTTTCCAATACATGACAACCAAGCAGGTTGAAAACCTACAAACAAACAAATTACAAATTACTTTTAAGTCATCAAAAAAAATAAAATAAACTACTTTCATAAATCCGTTTTTGTAAAACCAGCTAAGTCCTCCAAATGCAGGTTTAAAGTTCAGTTCCTACCAGTGGTGTTTCTGCAGGAGCTTGAAGATGAGGTCTTTGTTTGTAGAGATTATTCCAAACACAGGTGTGCTGAGTTGCCTTATAGGCTCCTGAAGGCCTGAGTGAGTGAGACGGGTGTGCTTGATTTTCTGTGAGGCACGTGCCAGCTGGGTGGAGATGGTATTGCACTCACACAAATACACCACTTGCTGTTTTAACTTGACAGTGAGGCAGCTGAAAGACGTTTGAAGACCTCAAGGAAAGCTGCAAGGTGGTTAGACCAGTCATTTGAGTATACAACAATGTCGTCTAGATATACCCGGCAGTTTGGCACATCTCCCAGTACTTTATTTACAAGCCTTTGAAATGTAGCCGGAGCATTACATAGCCCGAAAGGCATCACTGTGTACTAGAGAAAACCGTCTGACATAACAAAAGCCAAGATGTCAGAGGCCTGTTTTGTTAGAGGTACTTGCCAATACCCTTTCAGCATGTCAAGTTTAGTGACAAATTTTGCTGGTCCAATTTCATCAATACAGTCTTCAAGGAGGGGTAACGGGTGTGCATCAAAGACTGTTACGGCATTCACCTTATGAAAGTCTGTGCAGAACCTTGGACTTCCATCAGTCTTCATGTCTAATAGACATGGAAAACTCCATGGGCTGTAACTCTGAATGGCAAGTCCATTTTTTAAGCTCTAGTGGCCTTTATTTAATAGGTAATTGACAGGAAAGTGGGTAATGAGAGAAGGGGGAAGACATGCAGCAAAGGTCGCCAAAGCCGGGAATTGAACCTCTGACAGCTGCATCGAGGACTAAGGCCTCCATATGTGGGTTGTGCTTAACCCCTGCGCCACCACAGCACACTGGCAAGTCCATTTTTAACAAGTTACTCCACTTCCTTTTGTCATAACCCCCCTCTTTGTGGGATTGATACCATATGCTCTCTGTTTTATAGGTGTAGGATGGGCAAGAACAATGTCATGAGACACCACACTAGTCTTGGTAGGAACATCCCTAAACAGACATTGGAAGTCTGATATGAGTTTTGTAATCATCTGATAAAGATGAGAGATAGGCAGGTTAGCCAGTATTTCACTATTGCTAAGCCTTGCAACTTGTGGTGGATCTTTGCGCATTACCACATCCTCCTCAATCAACTTTGAAACACAGGTTACAGGGGAAACAGCTTCAACCTGACTGGGTTGGTTGGTCAATCCCCCTTGAATGATACAGTTTCATCATATTAACATGACAAAGCCTGGTCTTGTGGCGGTGATCAGGAGTTTGAATAATGTAGTTTCTTTTACTAAGTTTGTTTTCTACCACATATGATCCAGAGAACTTTGTTTCCAAAGAACAGCCAGGGATGGGTAGCAAGATCAAAACCTTATCACCAGAGTGAAACTCACGAGTGACTGCTTTCTGGTCATAATGTTGTTTAATTTTGACCTGCTTTGAAAGGCATTCTGCGCAAGAGAGCAAGTTGCCTGAAGGCGCGCTCTCATCTTTGAGACATACTCTGGAATACTTTTTACAGAGTGAGAGGGTGAGATTAGCTTGTCTTTAAGGACATTTAGAGGTCCCCTAACCTCATGTCCAAACACAAGTCCAGCAGGACTCCAACCTAAAGTGTCCTGCACTGTTCCACGCATGGCAAACAGAAATGGGATACCTTCATTGCAGTCCTTCTTTGTATTCATACAGTATTTTCTCAGCATTGCTTTTAATGTCTGGTGAAACCTTTCAAGTGCACCTTGGCTTTGGCTTGACATGCTCTACACCCAACCGTTTTAATGTCTGGGCAAAGGTTCTAGATTTAAAGTTTGTGCCCTGGTCAATTTGGGAAGACCAAATACTGAGAAAAACTTTACCAGAGCTTTGGTGACCATGGGAACTGTGATCCTCTGCAGGGGCACGGCCTCAGGAAACCTGGTGGAAGCACACATCATTGTCAAAATGAACTGGTTTCTACTTCTTTACTTTGGCAAAGGCCCTACACAATCCACAATCACCCTTCCAAATGGTTCACCCATGACTGGAATTGGGGACAAAGGAGCAGGGGGTATAACCTGGTTCGGCTTGCCTGCAACTTGGCAGACATGGCAAGTACGACAATAAAGTGAAACATCAGATTTGAGACCTGGCCAAAAGAAGTGGTTGAGAACTTTGTTATAAGTTTTATTTATACCCAGATGCCCCGACAGTGGGTGATCGTGTGCTAATGCTAGCACCTGCATGCGGTACCTTGTTGGCACAACCACCTGATAAATGGTACTCCAGTCTTCCAAGTTTTCACCAGCCCAGCGTCGCAACAGGAGACCATCATCAACCATATATGCCACCTTCTTCCCCTGGGCTTCCTCCTGGGTAAGAACAGAAGAATGACATTTCAACAGAGTCGTGTCCTGTTTTTGAGCAGCAATGAATTCCTCCCTGGAAGCTGGTAATTTCATCATATCTGGACCTGGAAGAGGAAATACATTTTCAGATTTGTTGAGTTCAGTCTCTGATCCGGCAGTTTGAGTTTGCTCCGTGGTAAGAAAAGAGTCAGACAAATCAAGACTATTTCTTTGACTGGGCCCGTGTTACCACACAAGCAGGGAAAATGTCAGGCATTGGTTCAAAGTCCACGCTTGTGTCAGGTGTATCCAACATCTCAGGCACGGGTAATACTAGGGTTGCCACCCGTCCCGTAAAATACGGAACCGTCCCATATTTGGCTGTTAAATGTAGCGTCCCGTATTGAACCGATACGGGACGTGATTTGTTACGTATTCTACAAATGTGGATGTGTAATAATAAAGAAGTGGTCCCTGAGTACTTTATATAGTAGGCTGCCCCAGTCATTGTTTCACTCACGATGTTGGTGTTGTGATATTGTGCCCAACTGCTTTCTGGCTAACACACTAACTGACACGCTGCCGCTGCAGCCCACCCACCCCACGGCTTTAAATATATAGGTACTGGTCCCTTGGTAACCCTAGTCGAAGCGCACCCCCCACCCCCTCCCCAGCTTATGAGACTAGGACGACACGCGTTAGTGGGCATCCCTTATTTTGATTTCTGAAAGGTGGCAATCCTACTGATTACCTCCTTGTGTATTTAAATCCACCTGTTTTCTTTTTGTGTGCTATTGGGTCCTCGTCATTTATGCTGTATTCGTCTTTTGTGGCGTCCGTTTCCCTGTGCTGCCACTATTGGACTATGTTATTTTGGATTCTTCACTAAATCATCTTTTCATCTTCTACACCCTGGGTCAGTCTGCGTTCATCCTCACCTCATCATCCATAATCATGACAATAAGAGATTGTGACCTGAGCAACATTCAGCTTTAGATATTTTCTGAAATCTCATGACCTCATACAGCACAATCTCTGATGTAAGATTTCTAGATTTATTAAGATTTGAAGTGGATGAAATTAAAAGACGTATTTTGACATTGATTACTATGTCACCTTTGATCCTATTTGATCCTGAATACACACAAGTAGGTATTCAAAGAGTACTTCTACTCTTGGGGGTCATTGGATTGCAACACAATGGTTCAAATTGCTGTGAACAGCTATTTCACAGCAATTCTTAAGTTGGATAACAAAGTAGATATACTAATTATTTACAGATTTTGAGAGTGGATTCTAAGCTTTCTAATGATGCAAAACACATAGAAATAAAAATAATGAACATATGGTCACTGAACGTTAATCTAATTCGCCTAAATCAATAAAAAAGTGTGTGACAAGCTAATGAAGTTTGGTATGCAGCTGTGAGTTCATTTACTTTGTAATCAAGCTGAATTCAAACTCAAAGTTTACAATTTTAAAGCCACCAAAGATTCTACTTAATCCTTTAGAACCAGCGTTTCAGCTTTTAGATGCATCGCTACTTAATCAAATAATTAAGTCATTAGCAGCACTCTGAACAACATAGGATGCTGAAAAGGTGAATGATTCAGGTGTGTTGGATGAAGGACACAGCTAAAATTTGCATGACTCTAGCTTTGTTTCCTTTTTCCATATAATTGCACAAACTGGATTTACAAAAATAAATTTGATTAATAGAAACATTAATTTTGAAAAATAATTGATGTTTTTGTCCTAGGATACACAGTTGTTTTTTTTACTTCATTGAAATTGGTGTCTTTCGCAAAACTGCAATGTGAGCATTTTTTTGCATCACGAGTCATGTGATCAACAAGTAATGTTACTACTGGTGGAAATGATGAAGTGGTAGGAGGATGAAGGCGAGGCATGTTTTTCAATGACTTATGTGAACAAACTTATTCATATATGATTTTATTTGTGTTTCTTATTTAATAAAAACTTATTCAACATTAACCCTGTCATGCATAGTGGTCACTTCAGTGGACAGCTATCTAAAAGCCATTTTCTTGTGCTTCTTGTGGATTTTTATGTTATAAATGCACACAGACCACTGAAGTGGACATTAATGCATCATAAAATACTCTATCAACTACTGGCCATCAGCTGCAAATGCAAGAAATTATTTTTGTTCAATCCAATATGGCCGACAGACAAAAAAGCATGGCAACCGACCCTGTCCCTCATTCTACTGTAGACGACTCTTGCAGGTAAAAAAAAAATATATATATTGTGACATCACATAACCCCTAAAGAACAATTCTACTTGATAGGTACTTTTTCTCGAACCTATATAAAAAGACCACAGACAACGTATATGAATTTTATAGACAAAGCTTTTGCAAAAGGAGAACTCTCCATCAACAACCTCTCCAGGCCGTTCACAGAGAGTTCTGATCTCCTTCCACGCGAGCCCCTGTTTTATTGTCAAAGCAGAACAGCCAGAAAAAAAACAGAGGTCGTAAAACATTTAACCTAAACAAACCAGCCAGGTGTGATATCTGATCTACGGTCTGAGCCCAGTTCAGCTCTAGGTCAAACTGTCAACAAAGAGGGAGGATAAACAAGAGACAAAATACGACTGCTCACAGGCAGTTAGGAGGTATTCTGGTTGATAAGAATTAAGGTCTGGGAAACACAGAGTTACCTGTCTCCCACGAAGATGAAACAGTCAGTCGTAACCTCCAGGTCAGTTTATACACACATAAGGAAGATTAACATTAGACTGAATATGAACTAAAGTAATAACAAAATGATAATACCAAAAATCTCTATCACTACTGATGCATTTTTCAAATAACTTTGTATTTGGAGAAAATTACAATTGATCACCTAAAAAAATTTTTTTATTTTTTTTACAAAAAATTTTTTCCTACCTTTTTTATGCCTTAAGAAAATAAATTAAAAAAAGGAAAGAAATCCTGACACAACGGATCATAATTCATGCATGAAAGGGTTAAGAATCCACTAAGAAAAAGATAAAAGCCATCAATTTCTAAAACGCTGGTGACTTTTTTTTTTTTTTTTTCGATAAACATACTAGTTGAAGTCATGAAGTAGTCACCTCATACTTTGAGTAGCACTTTTGGTGGCTTTAAATTGTTAAACTTTGAATTTGAATTCAGCTTGATTATAGAGTAAATGGACTCAGATGATTAGCATACCAGACTTCATTAGCTTGTCACACACTATTTTTATTTAACAATTAGGATAATGTTCAGTGACCATATGTTCATTATTTTTATTTCCATTTCTTTTACATCATTAGAAAACTTAAAAATCCACTCTCAGAATCTACAAATAATTGTATATCTTCTTTGTTATCCAGCTTAAGAAGCGGAATATCGGCAAAGTTTTGCGTGCATTTGTACTAGAAATGAAGCTACTGGCTCTCACTGGTATTTGAAATCCCTGGTTTAGATGATTCTTACCAGTAAATACAGTATGCTATATCTTTAACTGACCTTCTCAGTCTTCATTTATCATTCAAAACTATTAAAAGGCCTTCAAACTATAAGCTTAAAGATCTATGTTACTGGGATCCTTCAAGAAACAGGCTTTGTACAAGTACAGAAAGATTTTATTAACTTCTGAAAGAGCTCAGCAAGCTGTTTCAGACATTTCATATATACCCAGAAGAAAGAGTCATGTATTCCAAGTAATAATAAGCAATGATAATTCTACCATGAAGGAAAATAAGTGTAAAGAGTGTTACACTGCAAAGCTTTGGAGCAACTCCAACCTCATCAGAAGGGCAAATTTATTTCAGTCAGAAATGCACTGACTTTAATTTCACGCTGCACGCATTTTGATACAAGGAAGAGAAGGGGGGGGGGGGAAGAAAGAAAGAGAGAGCAGGAGTGAGTCTAAATAAAGAGAGGGAATATTTTGTTTAATTTTCTGCCAATAGTCACCATAAGAAAAGAGAGTTTAGACTTAAAAAGGAGGACAAATAAAATAGCCAGAGAACTGGTTGATTTTTACAGTCTACAAACTCATGGGAGGTAATTGGAATTTCTTTTTATTAATAAATTCATTCAGGATTTAAAAAGTGTTTTTATTTTTTTGCTCTGTTAATCAGTGTCACTGCTCCACTGTTTTAAAATGCCTGTGGGACTCATTTTAATGGAGGATATTTCTACACAGGCACAACAGCTCTGCAATTTTCAAGATATTATTAGGATAACATGTTCACAAGAGTAGAAATTACCTTAAAGACTGATAACTAGGGATGAACAAGATCAGGAAAACATGATATTGTGATCTTATTGTTGAATATTGTGATGAGAATATGGATTGAATTTAACCTTTTCCTTTGCCGCAGACAGCCATCACTGAGGACAGTGGATGTCTTCTCGACAAGCCCAGTATATTAGTGGCATGGAAATTTGGCATGCATAACACTTGAAATAAATTTTAGAATACCAAATACCATGGCTAAGAAATCCATTTCACACATTTAGATTGCAATGTCGACTGCATTTTAAAATCATGTGCAGTTTTAACGAAAACCTTCAAAACCTGAATTGTTGGCTTCTACATTACCATCATTCTCCATTCATTTGTGATGTTGTAGGTTTGTAAATAGTAGGTCTATGTAGTTTTTGTTTTGTTTTAGTATCTGAAATGTATTCTGCTTTATTTTATTTATTTTTTTACAGATATTGCTTATTACTTTATTATTTCCATAATTTATCTCAGAAATGTTTTTTTTCTTTTCATTTCACATTTTTTTCACTAAAAATACTTTATTTATCCAATTGCCTTGGAAGAATCTGACAAAACCCTGAATTTTTTTGCTTTGTATTGTTACAACCATAAACTTCAATATGTTTATTAGCATTATATGCCAATGCAAAGCTTATAATTATGAAATAACAAAAAATGGTTTTCAATTCTTTTTTTAAAAGAAATCTGAAAGGTGTGCAGTGCATTTTTATTTCTCTTAATAAAATCAATTCAAACCAACTTCTTTGAGTAAAATATCCACCTGTATGTAATTTATTTTAAGTATAAAAATAACAAATCAACACAGCACACATGTATAGGAAAGTGCTCTGGTCAGATGAGATCAAATATCTTTACTATGTAAAATGCTATGTGTGGAGGAAACACTGTACAAAATATCCCAATAGCAAAACACGATGGTGGCAGCATCATACTGTGAGGATTTTGTTTTATTCAGCAGGAACAGGAAAACTATTGTTGAGTAGAATCAACAACAGACAGAGACCTACACCAGCAGAGCTAGAAGGGAATTATTTAAATCAAATGTGTTAAAATGGCCTAATCAAAGTCCAGGCTCAATTCAGAATTTGAGGCATGAATTCCAAATCATCCACCCAATCAGATGGAGCTTAATAGAAAGAAAGAAGAACGGATGAACCTTTTAGCATTTACATCCACATCCACATATGGTTCAACAAAGTATTGACTGAGGTTGGTACAGTCTTCTGAAAGACACTGTGAAAATCAAACTGGATTTCTGGAGTAGTAACTGATTTACATATGACTGGGTTTCTCCTCTGACAAACTTTTTTTTCTTTATCAGGTAATTTATCATGTTAGTGAGCTGTTGATACATGATGTCAGAAGGGGTACATGACTAAAAAAATATAAAAGAAACAGGCCAATATGTTGTTTTAATATATATTAAGAAAGTGAAAGAGCCATTTGCAGTTGCAGATCATTTCTGTCAGATGAAATCTTATTCTATGTCAACAGGGCTGAAGGTAAAAGTAAAACACTCTCATGATGAAGTGTTGAAGGTGGACCCAATAGCACCAGGCAGGAGACATAGTAGTGTGATGATGAATTTAATCAGCACTACAAAAAATACAAAAACTCCAGCAAACAACATCCAAACAAACCAATCTGGGATTCAAGAAGACCACAGGACCCAGGGAGACGAGAGCAGGGTGATAAGAGTCCAGAGTAACAAGACAAACGAGAGAGGAGTTTAAATACCAAGAGGTTGTGGAGAGAACAATGGATCAGGGCTGATGAGCTGATTGATTAAAGTTTTGAGAAGCAGAGCGGGAGCCAGGCTTCACAGGAGAGCAATTCCAACACCAAAAACAACCAAGAAGAAGCAACATGATGAACAGGAACACAAGAAGAAAACGCAGAGCAGGGACAGAACAAATTCAACAAGAACTGAGGAACACACAAATCAAAAGGACCAGACAGAGAAATAAACCTAACTAGAATCACTAAACTCTGACACCAAATAATAATTAGACCTGGAATAATGAAATAAATCATACTAGAAACACTATGAGGGACTGAAATAAGAAAAACAAGTCAAATAAGAAAATGACAAGACAAATAATGGAGCTAGAATCCCCAAGAAGGGTTAAAAAAAGTGAACTACAGCATAACTAATTAAACAGAAAAAGCAGAAAAACTAAACCCCAACCTAAAACCCAAAGTCTTGACAAACACCTTGAGTTTTAATTATTAAAGTAAAACTATTAAGATTAAAAAAATTAGATGTGTTCAAGATCCCAATTAGTTTCTGTACCAGCGCATATCAGCATTAGGAATTGATTTAAAAGTATCTCTAAAAGTGTGCTCACCCATGTTGGCCCCTGTCTAGAACCGCCCCTGGACACTAAATTATTTTTATATAAAGAACTTTAATAAAGCTGGCTCCAACAATGGTATCCTAGAGACAAAATGTTCAACCCTATAATATCATCATGGCAGTTTAACAGCAGACTCTAACTTAAAATAAACACAACCTGGAGCCAATTAAAAGGTTTCTAAATCTCTCTTATTTCAATAAACAGTTTATTTCAGCCTGCATTTCTCTGGCAGATAAGCTAAAACTTTGTTTGCTCAAACATACTTATGTAAATGAAGAGGCCATGTAGGAAAATATCAACCATGTTCAAGTCAAACACTTCTGAAGGCTCTGTTTGTGTTGAAAGGACTGATGCAAGCCTGCTCTGTTGAACTCTTTGCTCAGAGCCTGGTACACTTCTCCAATTTTTTAATGACAGAGCTGCTGAGAGAAGAGCACATCAAAGCAGACATTACTCCCTTTACATATTTCTTTTATTAGTTTTTTCCCACATTTTCCTAAAGCAATCCAAACCAACCTGCCTTAACCCCATAAATGGTTTTCACCTCAGATCTTTCACACTGATGCCATTTTGCCCAGTCTTTATTATTATTATTGAAACAAGTACTCTCACACAGGCATTGCTTTAGCTGTTCTGGCTTCTGTTGTGACTTCCTGGTTGTGTCGTCAATAGACTCCTGGAGTGTTTTGTTAGGCTGGCTGCTCCTAGGAAGGTTTATCATGTTTTCTCCATAACGGTTCACACAATTCAGGCTGATCTGTTTCTGCTTTTTTCTTTCAAGATCATGACATGAGTTATTTTTTATATCCTTAATGCCTACTTTATGCTGACAGATAGGTTCTAGCTAAATTATTATGTAATTCTACAATTGTAGCAGTAACCTCCCCTAGGAGAAGCTAATAAAACTGAACTAAACCAATTGTTAGTTAATCCTTTACGAACATTTTATCAGCATTTCACTGAGCAGTAGCTCCTATAATGAGTCCAACATGTGTCCAGTTCCACCAGGTGTTTGCTAATTGCTGCTGGCTAGTCTGAAGAAGCTGAGTGGGGAAATGCTGTTCTGTGAGGTGGAAGTTTTGAAATTGCAGCTCTGAGGAGGAACCAGCAATTTTTGCACGGCTGAATGGTTTCCATGGAGATTGAAGGATTCCTCAAACGTGCATCACAGAATCATGTCAACACTCCAAGTTTGTTTTTGATGAG
>NW_015115468.1:54472-65416 GCF_001443285.1 Poecilia latipinna
GATGTAAAGCTAAAAAAAGAGATGATTTTACATAATACTGTCCACTTAATCTAAATCTGGTGCAAAGCATCTTTTATTTTCACACATTGTCCCTGTTTCAAATAAACGAATAAACTAAACTAAAAAAATGTGATGCGCCTTATTCTAAACTAAAACTAAGAAGTCCCTGTAATAACTTTAAAAATATGGCAAAATTAAAGTATATCTGTGAACTATTAAAAAATGGAACAACAAAACTTCAAAAAAAAAAAAAAAAAAAGCATCTCCTTATCTGCTTTCTTCATATTAAACTCCCATCTTTTGGTTTGGGACGCGGCAGCACCACTACTCTTTAGTGGTTTTTATTAATTTGTTTTGCAGCCCTGCTTCTCAGTGAAATCAAGAACGAAAAAAAGAAGCCATTAATTATACATACAGAAGTAAGTTGAGGAATCACACAAAGTGGCACTGAAGACTTGAATAATTTAATTCAATGCCTCACAGAAGAACCACTTATTCATTAGGCAGAGAAGCCTGACGCATTATAGGTTGGATTACAAGAAATGTAGGATTTATTGATTTTAATCAAGTCTCATTATGATGCTTAAGCTATGCATTGATATATTGCTATCAAGGAGGATGAAATTGCTGAGTGGCCAGAGATTGCCTATCATGGTGATTAAAATTGTTTCTCTCTTGGCTGACTGGACCTGGGCTGCATGTCATTCTGGTTTTTGTTGCTGTCTTGAGATGTAGACTAGCTCTAAAATAATAGATTTAAATTGAAGACAAGTAGAATGAGGGCCACTGTATTTGAAATTTTAGGGAATAGTGACATCTAGCTGTAAAAACATTAAATTGTAAATCAGCGTTGTTACATCAACCAAAATATTAAAGTGTACCTCTGAAAGATTTTAATTTAAAGTTATTTTTATAAACTTTGTTTATACTTGGTAATAAAAGAGCCATACCTTAAAAAATCATAAAATAATGTAAAAGTGAAAATACTGTTATGTTTTTATTTGCATTTGCACAAAATAGCATCTCAAAATTATTTATATTTTCCTTAATCAAGTGAAAAATCTTCATTAGCATTATAGCAATCAAATGTTTTCAATAAATGCTGAGTATCTTTTTGCATGAATCTTTGAGGATTTATCTCCAAATCTTAGAGGTTGGAAAGCATCTTTGCCATCACCCTAATCTTTGGCTCGCTCCACAGTTTCTCTCAGATTGGAGTTTGGACTCCAAAATGCACAACTGTTTGGAAAAATGTGGAATTACCCTCCATGTGAAACAGTCTGATCTATGTGGAAATAGAAAACTGAGACTGGAAAATAACAGAATTTAATGATTTCATTTTCATTTATTAAATATTCCATTCATCCATTTCACTATTTTATACGAGTGTTTCTACATAAAAAAAAACATGCTCAGCACACTCCCAACCCAATCAATAAGAAAAAATAAAAATAAATCCATGGCAAATGAAAAGAGTACCACCACCTATCCAGGGACTTTTTTTGGCTTAATTTTTTAACTGGCCATTTCTTTTATGTCTTGGTGATGGAAGTGGAAACACAATGAGGATAAGCAAGCAAGAAAAGCTGCTGTACTGTAAACCTTAAACTATCTAAAACGGCTTAAACTCTAAATAAAACCTTTGAACTAAAATTGCAAAGATAATTGACTTTTTGCTCAACACCAATGAATAGAACCAAACTTCAGAATAAAATCTGAACTTGTCCTTTAAGAGTCTGTTCTTCTGTCAGTCTGTTAACCTTTACAGGTCATTTGATACTTCTTGTTATTTGGGGTATTTCTAGTTACTTGTAATATCCCCCTTTGACTGCACGCTAATATTCCTCTGTTTAAAAATTGAGTAGGGACAAAAATTTTAAAATTACTCTTTTGAATTAGGCGATGCCTTTTATTTCTATGGAAACAGCTGAGCATCAATGATCCGTTTATTATTCAAATATTGTTTTATTAGTGGATTGCATCCCATATATATTGTGTTGTTATAAAAAAAAGTTATCTTTAATGTATTTATGTAATACTAGGCTTGATGTACTGCCTCAATGTTTGTTGCCCCCTGGCGGTCATTATTTCACACTCTATGCTGTTTTTGTAATATGTATTTTGTATCTCAAGATTATAATCAAACAGAAAAAGACAGATGCATCCTGGAAGGGGTGCCATGTGCATGCTGGAGGAGAGAGAGTGGAGGGGCGAGTGAAAGGGTTTTAAGGCACTCCCCCTGTTCGCAGCCCCATGCATAGCATCATAAAACAACATGGAACGATACACTTTGAAAATATATACAAATACATGAAAACAGAAATGAAAAATACTTCTACAAATAGATGGGCTGTGATTGGTCTTACACTGTATTACAATAACATTATTGAATATATATACAATGATATCTTTTTTACTTAATATCATGCACAGTGTTGTAATATAATAAAATTTGTAATTTGTTATAAATTTTTTTAAATTATTAATATTTGTTGGTCTGTTTCATTTGATTAGGTTTTGATCTGGGTTGGGCTTCTTTGGAGAGTTCCATTTTCAATGACAGTCCTATCCTGCCATCTAGTGGAGGGTTATGGATATAGGATGAAACTCACTTGCACATTAGAGGAAACACAATAAACAAAAAATGGTAGGGGGACAATCTTGGCACAGAGAATATGTGGAAGGGGCCTCACATACCCTCCAAGTTTGGTCAGTGTGGCTCCTTCCCTTGACACAGCTGCCATTGACCTCCATTCATTTGAAGAATTGCTCACTCAAAACAACTCCAAAAATATAAGTGCTCTTTTGACCAAACTTGGTTTTCTATGCTCCCTCCAAACCTCTGCAGGTGCCCACCATTTTCGGTGGTCCGAGCTCAAGACTCCTATTAATTTTTCTGCCTAGTCTGTCTGGGTAGGAATGTCCTATAGAGCTGGGTTTTAACCCTAACCTCAGTGGCCTCTTAGTTCAACTTAGCCAGATTTTATTCAATTTGTCTTTTTTTTTTACTTTTTTGGAAATAAATCACACTTCACTTTTAAAATGCCATCTCTGAGCCTCTGTTGGATGAAGGATNAGGCCGTACCCATATCCGCAGCAGGTCTCCAAGGTGAACAGCCTCTGGCATGTTGGATGAAGGGAGT
The DNA here is from genome assembly GCF_001443285.1 of Poecilia latipinna. NCBI lineage: Eukaryota > Metazoa > Chordata > Actinopteri > Cyprinodontiformes > Poeciliidae > Poecilia > Poecilia latipinna. Next base: position 57,616 of record NW_015115468.1, read on the forward strand.
TAAGGGAAGTCGGCAAGTCAGATCTGTAACTTCGGGATAAAGATTGGCTCTAAGGGTTGGGTCGGTCGGGCTGGCTTATCAAAATGGGTGCGAACATTGTCCAGGGTAAAGACCAGATCGGTTAACATTCAGGTCCAGGAGAGCGACTGACTGATGCTTCCTGGGATATCCTCAGTGGAAGCCGAATTAATGACGGAAGCTGCCTTGCAAATAAGGGTAGAGGCAGCAGAAGTTGTGCTGGCGCCACAGCTTGAATAGGTCGTCGGAGCTACGCATACACTGCCAGAGGTTGGGCGCACTAAGTCTCCGAGAGCGTGAGCTGATGCTCTCACAGAAGTCAGGGTCCTCTTGCCATGGATTGGCTCGGACTGCCCGTTGTGTGGTGTGCAGGCAAAGGGCATCGTCGCGCTGGGTAAGCATTTTGCTCTTCGGCACGGCGGCATTACTGCCATGTACGAGTGCGGCAAGTGCGAGAGGTGCAACACTAGCAGGCATTCAATCTTGTGTCATGTGTCCAAGTGCGGGGGAGGGGTGAGGCAGGGGAACCAGCTAGTAGGTTCACTTGCGAGCTCTGTGATCCTCGGTACCCCACGCCTGTTGGTGTCTCTCAGCATAAGCGGCATGCCCATGCTGCAGCATGGAACGAGGCAAGACTGGCAAGGAGGAAGGTGCCAGCGGGGGAGATAAGGATGACGAAGCTTTGGAGTGTTGGAGAGGTGCGGATGCTCATCCATCTCATCCGGAAACATGGAGATTTGGTTGCCACGTACCAGCTCATTGCTGATGAACTGGGAAATGGCAAGACGGCCAAACAGGTGAGGAGTAAGAGGAGGAACCTGAAGATTGATATGGCAGGCGATTGCTAATACATAGCTGAGGAGGAGGGCGGTGTGATGGTGACAGATCCTGAACCTCAGGCTGAGCAGTCTTCGCCACCGACACCTCAGGTCCAGTCATCGGACAGGGTCAGGGAAGCGTTGGAGGGTTGGGGTGACAGGGAGGGTGGCGAAGAGGTGAGGGCAATCGCTGGTTTGGTTAGGGACATAGATCAGGACCCTTTCCTGATCAAATCCTCAGCATCCGAAATCATCTCAAGTTTGGGTAAGGGTGTGGAGTGGACCGGTAGGGCCCGTCCTCCCGTTCGAGAACAGAACCAAGTGAGGGGTTGGGAAAGGCATCTTTCCCAACGGCAGCATGCGTACCGAGAGTGCCAGTTTTGGTATTCGAGGAACCAGGCCAGGCTTGCGGCACGCATCCTCGATGGTGCCGAGGGTCAGGAATGAGTCTTGCTGGCCGACCAGATCTACGAAGCGTTTTGTGAGAGATGGGAAGTTGGAAGACAGTTCCACAGGCTTGGGGAGTTCCGAACGGACTTAGTCTCCAATAACTGGGAGTTCTACACCCCAATCCTGGCTGCAGAGGTGATGGAAAACCTGACCAAAATGTCAAATGGCACAGCCCCAGGCCCAGACAAGATCAGCAAAAAGGGTTGCTGGAATGGGATCCTCGGGGTGAGCAACTGCCGCAGCTATTCGCCAGTTGGTCTGTGGGGTCATACCCTGGGCCTTCAAGAAATGCAGAATGACATTGTTACCAAAGTCCACTGATCCTGGTGAGTTGCAGGACGTCAACGGGTGGCGCCCGGTGACCATCGGGTTGGTGGTTCTGAGGCTGTTTTCTAGGATTCTTACTATGAGGATGGCGCAGGTGTGTCTTCTGAATCCTATGCAGAGGGGCTTCTTGGTCTCCTCGAGTGGATGCGTGGAGAACCTGTTGATCTTGGGTGAGATTATCAAGGGCTCGAAGGTAGAGGGGAGCCCTCTAGCAGTTGTCTTTTTTGACTTTGCCAAGGCCTTTGACTCCATAGCCCATGAGCACATCCTGTGTGCCTTGGGTGAGTGCCGGGTCGACCCTCAAGTTATTGAGTTGATCAAGAACTCATATGTGGATTGCGTGACCAGGGTGAACTGTGTGGACGGCCCCACACAGCCTATTCACATGAAAGTGGGTGTTAAGCAGGGTGACCCCATGTCACCATTGCTTTTCAACCTTGCTATGGATCCCCTTATCCATAGACTCAAAAAGGCAAGATTCGGGTTACGATGGGGAGATCACTCGATCTCCACACTGGCATTCGCTGATGATTTGGTTCTGGTGGCAGGGTCGGTGGGATCTTGGAGGAATTTTGCCAACTGACAGGGTTGAGCATTCAGCCCAAGAAGTGTCTCGGGTTCTACCTGGACAAGGGCACAGTTAACGGTTGTGAACCCTGGACTATCAGTGGAGTCCCCATCCACATGATTCCCTGGGGGAATCAGTTTGTTATTTGGGTGTCCAGGTGGGCCCGGGGCAGGGCATTGTGACTCCAGATCTTATCTGAAGGGTGAGCACCTGGGTAACACGGATCTCAGAGGCTCCATTGAAACCCTTACGGCGTCTGAGAATACTGAACACATTTGCTCTTCCTCGACTCATGTACCAGGCCGATCTTGGTGGGATGTCAATGACCAAACTAGCCCCAATTGACGGGTTAGTCCGGAAAGCAGTGAAACAGTGGTTGCATTTACCCCCGTCAGCAGGTAATGGGCTATTCTATTCAAAGGTCCGGGATGGAGGATTGGGCATCTTCCGGCTTGAAAGACTAATACCGTCAATAAAGGTGCGGCGCCTGTATCGGATGTCCAGGTCAACTGACTTTTGGACGCGTACCCTAATGACACATGCTGTGTCGCAATCTGACTGGGAAAGACTGTGGATCAAGGCCGGTGGTGATGCGGGGAGTGTGCCTGTGATGGGGACTGGGGAAGTTACCTCAGCCGATGCAGGGAGTCCGCCGGTTTACCCCGACTGGTGGCGTGGCAAGAGTCTGGCATGGGCAGCCCTGGAGGTCCAGGGTGTGGGTGTAAAGAGGAGTGACAGAGGAGGCATGGCAGTTCAGCGGAGCCATGGCAGCGCTTGTCGCTGCAGCTGCCATGGCAACGCTGTTTCAAGCGTCAGCGCTGCAGAAGCAATCTCTGACGCTGCTCTGCCTCGCTCAATTGGCGCGGGGCCGCGTCAACCGCGGACTTTTGTTGCACGCCATAAAGGGCTAGGGACTCCACATTTATTTCTCATTGATAGAGAAATAAATGTGGAGATGGTCTGACATGTAACTATTAGGTTTGATGCATTGCTTTACATGTGAGCGCATATAACAAGTCTGAAGTAAGACAAACTGTTGCATAAATACTGGGTGTTTCATTAAGGATAAATTGAACTGAACTAAGTTTATCTTACTGATATACTTATCTGTAAGATGAGAACTGTCTTAGCCCTTCATGACAACAGTCATCACCACAGAGGATAAAAACACAAGAAAGCCAAGAGTTTTTATATAAAACTTAAATACACATGGAAAAAGAATCAGTATTTAACCAATAAAAAATAAATACACTCAAACTTCAAGCAGTTATCACTGGGCTCCAAGGATGGATCCAGCAAGTCTGACTCTGGCCCTGCCTAAAGTAAGACAAACACATGCAGTGAGACATTTGTTGCTGGGAGAAGCCAAGCAATGGCTTCTCAGGACAGGGGTTTTACACATGTTTCAGGAAGTCATTCACACTCCAAAATATTTATCTTACTGTAATTTAGCATAGGCAGCTTACCATTTCCCTTGCAGATAGTGGTTTGGAGACATAAGATTTATGCTAATCTCAGCATAATTCAGCCAAAGTTAAATGGGAGCTTAGAGCTAACCTCAACTATTATCAAACTTCAGTTACCCTTTTTTAGCCTTTGTTGTTCCTCATAACAGTCAATACATCAGCATGACCTTTGCTTTTCTCAAATCATATTTAGATCTTTTATTTATATTTAAATAAAAACAAAATCAATTAAAAAAAAAACTTAATCATGCACACAGCCATGAAAGACTTACCAATCCAAGAGAAACTGTCAAGAATGGTTTGTTGTTGTCTGCCAGATAGGAGCTTTCCACAGCTTTTTTCATATGGTTTTCAGGAGTCAAGTTGTCTTTACCACAAGGAAAGAAGCAAGTTGTGAGCCTGTTTGTATGGGCCCAGTGTACCCTCATTGTGCCTGATGGGTTGTGAAGTGGCACCTCCTGGGTCCTGGCTGAATATATATCCTATGTGTGACAAAGGTTATCTAATGATCTGCTGTGTAGTTTTTGTCATCCACTGCATGTTCTCTTTTCAATGCATTGCAACAATAGGTCAGGGTGGACCCTGTTGCGCATTGGTAGAACCTGACCAGTAGCTTCTACCAATTCCCACATTCCCTCAGGGTCCACAGGAAACAGAGTCTTAGTTTTTGCTGCTGCTCACTGCAGAGTGGCAGGGTGTGGCAATTGCTTGCACTTCGATAATGGACATATGTTGTTCATAAAGCACTGAATGTGTTTATTTCCAAACTGTTTACACAATAAAACCCATCTACCAACAGACCTTTTATGCATCATGTGTCTTTAAAGGAGTTAGAAAACCCAGAGATCCTCAAGTGTAAAACATTAACATAGCATCTAAAGTTTTGTTTTGATGAAAGGTATGTCATTTTAACAAGCACATTTCTTACAGTCTTTTGAATCATACCCTCTAAAACAGGATAGCAGAGAGAACTACACTTCATGTGATGTGTTAATTGTTAAAGTACTAATTGTTGCAGCAACAAGGTGTACCTTTATGCTTCATCATTACAGATCGTAATGTATGTGGCCAGGAAGGATCAGTCGGTTCAGCTTTTGATAGTCCCTGACTCTGATGCTAAACAGACAATGACAGAAGATTTTGCCCCTCCCCGAACAGACTTATAAGCTTGTTTTATAGACAGATGTTGCCTCCCAAACCCAGTACACTGTTGAGATGAACACCAAGTCATAATTGTCATTTAAAAATTGATGAGAATAAATAAAAATAAAAAAAAGATGGACAACAAAAAGTGTAGCGCGACCTCTGCATCAATTACATGAGGTGATGCAAGTAAGCATGAAAACCCATCAACTTTCTTTTAAAAAATGCTGTAAAATCCAGAGGGTTTTACAAAGCTTTGTGAAAAAAAGGTAGATCAGACCAAACTGTTGTCACGGTAAGGTGAGGTGACTCTTACAAGACCTAGTCCTTCAGCAGCTGAGCTGAAAAGTGAGCTTTATTCTCTCTAAGAAAACTATCTCATCCTGCTTTTTATAACGCCAACATGAAAAGTACGCTTTTAGACCTTCCTGCCACTGTGACACTTTTTTTTCACTTCTTAAGTGATCGGTTCACTACAAGGAAGACAGAGCAACACGTTTTTTGTGGTATGGTGAAAAATTTAAGGACACTATGAGTAAATCAATACATAATTTCAGGGTTACTTTGATTATTGGGTGAATCAGTGCACAACAGTATTATGATTCTTGTGTAATTGCAGATGGGATAGACCTCTGAAGCGGTTTCTCTGAACTCATTACAATAAAGTTGACGTCCTTGAATGTTCAATTTCTCTTATGAAAGATGCGTATGCTTGAAATCCGTTCTGTAACTAAGTAGATTGTCAAACTATGTCAATAGATTGAAACCTTTTCTATAAAACTGTATGCTGTGTTTTTCTCAAAGCTTTTTTTCTCCTGTTCAGTCTTTGAATGCTGCAGATATCACGAATTAGGTTTGTTAAAGATGGTGAGGATGAATACGGTTTCTGGATCCCAATTAAAATTATGTTTTACCCTCACATCTGGAGTCCCATCTTCTGTAAATTTACACAAACAGCACATGGAGTGGAAGACACTGGACCAGGGCTTCTACTGGTAGCTTTAAAACACATTCTCTCATTCCTGACTACATGTGAATCAGAATGAGTTCAAAGCCTTAAATAGAGCTATATTGAAAGCTACACTGAAGAATGCTCTGAGAGTGAGTCTCTCCCTCATTTCATCCAGCCTGGATGTGTCTAAGGCTACGTTCAGACAGCAGCTGAATGCAACCCAGATCCAGTTTTCGCTCATATTTGTCTTGTACCCAACTTTTTTCACAGCCGTCTAAATGGCCCAATTCCAATCTTTTCACTCCTCAAAAATCCAATTTATGCCACTTCCATATATGGTACTAAATCAGATACACATTTGGTATCTGATTTCAATCTGCAACATGACCACAGATAAAATGCAGTCATGATGCATCGTTTCTGAGTTTTACATCCTTGATATGAAACATGCATCATAATTCTACACCAGCAGATGCCAGATGTAGTAAATTCAGATGTAAACAATGACTGAAACTTATGATTATGAGATTCTGAAAGACAGTTGTGACAGTGAAGTGCATCACATCACAGTCTCCTCACTTCTGGTCCGACTGCTCATTCAAACAAACTTCTCTACAGAAGCTGCCGTTAATCCTCCACAACAGGCCATTGCTGTTAATTGTGCTTTATCCTCTCAGGCCTTGAGATGATAAAAGTTAAAGATGATAAAAGTATAATTGCTGAATACGTTTTGTGTATCCATTGATACACAAAATGTAACTGTTGATATTGTTAATCCACAGCACTCAGCCACGCCCCTAACTCCTCCCAAACTCCAGTGGACTGACTACTGACCAGCTCTCCATCTCATGGGTCCGAAAAGCCTCTAATTCCTGGGTATTACCGCAAATAAGAATGTAGAGAACTTTTGTTTAAGCTGGGAGCGAGAAAGATTCGTCTAAGCTCTAACTACCTTCATCCAGACGTTATGACCCGCTTCAGTCTATGATTCAGACATCGGAGTAGCCCCGCCAGTGTCCGAGCTCATAAACCACATCTGTTCACGGCAGCTCTTTCTCTGTTATTAACATGCACTTGTTACAGCTTAGATAATTTTAGCGACTAGGAATAAGTCCCAGGGTCATTATTTATCTGAACTAAAGAACGTACGAAGCCACCCTGACTTACTAGGACCATTAACATTGATTTCACATTAATCAGAAGAATTAAATCTAGTTGACTCAATTAACTGTTCACAACATCAAATTAGACTTTAGTATTTTATTAGCAAGCTTTAGCAAGGGAAAAAGACATACAGCATTTCAATAAAAGATTAAGAAATTAATACTTTTAAGAATTTTTAGAAATTACTCCTACTTCTAACCCTACACTGTGTCCTGATCTAAATAGAAACTTTGGGGAGGCAGTTTTCACTCGAACCCAGATGCAGAGACGATCTTTGGCAGCAGAGAACTTTAACNTGGGTGAGATCTGGTTATCCTGGGTGAGATCTGCTGGGATCATATTTGATTCAACTGAACTAGCCAAGCCAACCCTTCCCCCCCAGGTAATTAAAGAGATGCCTGGAGCTCCATGCCCGGTCCCCTGCACGTGTGTGCGGGCCTGGAGCTCCATGCCCGGTCCCCTGCACGGGTGTGCGGGCCTGGAGCTCCATGCCCGGCTCTCTGCCTGGAGCTCCATGCCAGGTCCTCTGCATGTGTGTGCGGGCCTGGAGCTCCATGCCCTGTCCTCTGCATGTGTGTGCGGGCCTGGAGCTCCATGCCAGGCCCTCTGCATGTGTGTGCGGGCCTGGAGCTCCATGGCCTGTCCCCTGCACGTGTGTGCGGTCCTGGAGCTCCATGGCCTGTCCCCTGCACGTGTGTGCGGGCCTGGAGCTCCATGCCCGGCCCCCTGCCTGGAGCTCTACCTGAGGGTGAGATCTGGAAATGAGCAACACATGTGATGCAGTAGCTGGGTGAGATCTGGTTATTCAAGAACTGCTGGGTGAGATCTGGTTATGAGCAGCACATGTGATGCAGTAGCTGGGTGGGAACTGGTTATTCAAGAACTGCTGGGATCA
>NW_015115468.1:71969-72709 GCF_001443285.1 Poecilia latipinna
GCATGGAGCTCTACCTGAGGGTGAGATCTGGAAATGAGCAACACATGTGATGCAGTAGCTGGGTGAGATCTGGTTATTCTGGGTGAGATCTGCTGGGATCATATTTGATTCAACTGAGCCAGCCAAGCCAACCCTTCCCCCCCAGGTAATTAAAGAGATGCCTGGAGCTCCATGGCCTGTCCCCTGCATGTGTGTGCGGGCCTGGAGCTCCATGCCCTGTCCCCTGCATGTGTGTGCGGGCCTGGAGCTCCATGGCCTGTCCCCTGCATGTGTGTGCGGGCCCGGAGCTCCATGNCGCCTCGGTTCTCTGCACTCCCCGGACAAAGGGCGATCTGTTAAAGAAGACACCGGGGCATCCGGTTCCGAAGGCTTCCGGGGTAGCGCCACCGTGGGGGTTCATTGTTTGGAGGCCAGACACCTCCATCCGTCCTCTCATCTCCCCAGATGAGAGAGCCGAAAGCCGTGCGCGACGGANCTCTCCCCTGGGTCGAATGCGTCCCGTCCGGGACGCGCCGGGGCAACTTCCCACGCCGGCCTAGGCTCTCCCCGTCCTGCGGGGGTCTACCTGGCTGATCCTGCCAGTAGCATATGCTTGTCTCAAAGATTAAGCCATGCAAGTCTAAGTACACACGGCCGGTACAGTGAAACTGCGAATGGCTCATTAAATCAGTTATGGTTATCAACTCATTCATTAATCCTTTTGAATTAAATATCATAGTAAAATATTAAGTTTCTTCATG
>NW_015115468.1:87094-87655 GCF_001443285.1 Poecilia latipinna
CAAGGATTCCCTCAGTAGCGGCGAGCGAAGAGGGAAGAGCCCAGCGCCGAATCCCCGTCCGACCGGCGGACGCGGGAAATGTGGCGTACGGAAGACCGCTTGCCCGGCGCGGCTCGGGGGCCTGAGTCCTCCTGATCGAGGCTCATCCCGTGGACGGTGTGAGGCCGGTAACGGCCCCCGTCGCGCCGGGGTCCGGTCTTCTCGGAGTCGGGTTGCTTGGGAATGCAGCCCAAAGCGGGTGGTAAACTCCATCTAAGGCTAAATACCGGCACGAGACCGATAGTCGACAAGTCCCGTGAGGGAAAGTTGAAAAGAACTTTGAAGAGAGAGTTCAACAGGGCGTGAAACCGTTAAGAGGTAAACGGGTGGGGTCCGCGCAGTCCGCCCGGGGGATTCAACCCGGCGGGGTTTAAGGCAGGCCGGCTCGGTGCGGGAGGATCCTCCTCGCGGGACCTCTCCCCGGCTCGTCGGCTGGCCCCCGCCGGGCGCATTTCCTCCGCGGCGGTGCGCCGCGACTGGCTCCGGACCGGCCAGGAAGGGCCCGGGGGCGAAGGTGGCTCG
>NW_015115469.1:0-5848 GCF_001443285.1 Poecilia latipinna
GCTTTTAGATGATGCCTGAATGAATAAGCAGAATTTTGTGTACAGATACGATTATTTGTGTTGAAAATAGCAAACTGACTTGTAAAGATGGCTGCGGGGGTTTTGAGGAGGCCAGGTTCAGGTTTGTCATATCCTGAGACATTGCCTCCAGTGCCTGGTCTGAGGAAAAGTGAAGAAAAGTGTGGAAACATTTTCAAAGTATTTAACAGAAAATAAATGCTTTATTGTAATGAGTAATAATGTGTGATGATAAAATGTCGTAAATGAGCACTATTCTGAAACAACTGGCATTGTATATCTCATCTTATTGTGACAAAAGATGGCCAGTCAGAAGATGGGAGGTCACTTTAAGCTACATGGGGTCTAGAAAATGTAGATTTGATTAGAAAACTCAACTCAAACTTTCCCAGATCATGGAGACATCGAATGCTCCACCGTGATCACTTGATTCTCCATCTAGAGGAAACAATACAGGAAACACTCTTTCTACTTGATTCTGCCTCATGAGAACATGTGTCAGTACTAAGCATCAAACACATAATAAATAGAAGCAGAGACAGGCCCACCCATACAAGTTAAATTGTTTTTGATATTTTACATGTTCACCAAATTACCGTATTTTCCGCACTAAAAGGCGCACCTTCAATGAATGGCCTATTTTAAAACTTTTTTCATATATAAGGCGCACCGCATTATAAGGCGCATAGAATAGATGCTACAGTAGAGGCTGGAGTTACGTTATGCATCCACTAGATGGAGCTGCACTAAAGGGAATGTCAACAAAACAGTCCGACTCCGGTCGGCGAGGAGAACCTTCCTCCACTGGGCCGGGCGATGGTCACCCTTCTCCGTTCGTGCACAGCATCTTCGTGGAGAACGTGGTGCTAAATGACCTGCAGATGACCTGATTCTAGACGGTCGGTAGGTAGATAGGTCAGTCAAACTTTATTAATAGATTACAAACCAGCGTTCTGACAACTATCCCAGCATGCACCGCGCGCTTCTTCTTCTACGGGTGAAAATGAAGTCGGCGGCTGCTTACCGTAGTTGCTAGACCTGTTGTTGCTCAATATTGGTCCATATATAAGGCACACTGTCGGCTTTTGAGGAAATTGAAGGTTTTTAGGTGCGCCTTATAGTGGGGAAAATACGGTACTTCTATTTTCCAGCAAACTCAGCAGCTACAAATTTTTACTGATGAAGACTTTAAAAAAAAAATCAAGGTATTTTGATCTGTTTAGTTGTTGTTTTTTTCTTTTTTCAAAGTACTCTGGATATTTAGAAGCTGTTTGGCACACTTCTAAGGGCGTAAATACCATCTCATTATTGGGGGGACCATAAAAAGGAATATTTCTTAAGACCAATTTTTTGGGGGTCAGCAATGTTGCAGTGAAATGTAATATAAAATGTGGTTTAAAAGGTTTTTAAACCATATTGCAGTTGCAAGACCAAAAATGACTAGTAATGCACATCAAACGTGTGTTTTTCTAAGTAAGCAACATGTTGAGAAGTAAAACTAAAATTCAAATGTTGTTTAGATACNGACACTTTTACATTGTTTAAAGAATATATTTACATGATTCCATAATTTAATGTACATTTAACATTTCAAGACAAGAAACAAATAATTTTCTTGTATTTATTTTTTTTTTATATGTTATTGAAAAGTGACTTGATTTATAAATCAGTCATTGTCAAACATTAAACTACATATTTTTCTTACTTTTTTCCAGAGAAAAAATATTTATTACAGAATGTCAACTAGCAAAGAGTGAAAATAATTCTAACAGAATAAATTATTCTTATTTCATTACATAAGCTGTATTAATACACTAATACTTCAAATTGAGATATTTAAAAATACCCAAAAGTGAAAGAATAAAACATTTATTTATTATACTGGGAACGCTGGCCACAGGCAGGGCTTCAGTCTGCTGGTCACACTGGGAGAACTCAATGACTTCTGAGACGTCCTGGTTCATAGGCTAAAGCCAAGGATAAAAGAGAAATTATCCAAAAGTGTAATAGAAAATACATACATGTTTCCTTCACATTCAGAAATACATTTTCAGCATGTTGGGCTCTGACTCGTAGCATCTTTATAGCTAAATGCCGACATGAAGAGGCTGAGCTGGGAAACAGACTGAAGAACAGCAGCTCCAGCTCTGATCCTGACTGATCTTTCCTCACTAAATCCTCTGGTCTTTAATGGACTTCCAATATAACATAATATATGCACAATATTTGCCCTTAAATCAGCTCTATCTCACTAGAAAACAGTGTGAAAACGTTAGCTGCTACACTAACAATCAGCAGTTACATCGGGCCAATTTAACTACATAGGAAATATTTCTCGGTTGTTTAGAAGCGAATTTCTGGCTGCAAATTCAAGTAATTCTGATCTTTCATCCTTACCTGTGAAAGGTGATGCCAGTGAATCCAGTTTGTTTCGTAAAACATTTGAAATAAGTCCACACAGCACAGGACTGCCACATAGAAGATGGCGGTGAAGTAACGTAGGACTCAGCGCTCCATGAGGCGTCTAGTATTAATGTCTATGATCAGGGGTGTCCAAAGTCGGTCCTCGAGAGTTTTAGTTCTCTCCCTGGTGGTGGTAACAACCTTTTCAGCTTGTCAATGTTTTTTATTTAAATAAATGCTCTTATTCCTACATCGTTACATTGGAAAACTTGATACATACTTGCAAATATTTTACTCTCAAAATAAAATATAACTACCTGAAAACTAGAAGCGTGGATTCAGTCAAAACAATGCTGATGTTAATGCAAGTGAAACATTCACAAACAAAAAACATTCACAGTGTCGAGTAAAAAAGGTTGTGGTGGATAGGCGTAGCTCTGGATCATGTGGTGTTAGTAGTGATTATAGATCAGCTGGTGACTTTAGTGAGTGGGTTTATGGGGGAAGTCTACTTTTTGCTGACCGCTTTAAGCTTGAATTATTTTTCCTCTTTGATTGCTGTTTAAACCTGCAGATCCATTTTTATGCTGCTTTTGGACACGGATGTCTGTTATCCACTGATGTTCTGCCTTGGATATTTGAAGATATTGATAAAAAATAAAACCATCTTAACTGCAGCCTAGATTTAAGTTTTGATCACCTGGTTCTTCAACAATGATTCCTATTCAGCTGTCCGGCGACTTTGTTTGACAATTGCTAATGAAGCTGATCAACATTTTGATCAGCTGAGTTTTGCCTTATTTGTTTCTGCTTACCTTTTGGTAGCCGAGCAAAGCGATCACAAGCAGACCAAACTCCTCTAGTGGACGTGATCTGCTCCTGGGTCAGGCTGAATGGCAGCAGAGAGAAGAGCAGATAGAGGGACATGATGAAGCTGCATATGAGGAAGATATCCAACAACTTCCTGTTTTGTTTTCCTGGCAAAAATAATATTTCTAATGACAGGCTGCATGCAAACAGAATTCAAACAAGTTGAAAGGGGTCTAAATGCTGACTTTAAAATACTTCTGGTAGTTTGTTTATAAATCACTGAACGACTTTGCACCAAAAGTTGTTGTTATGCTAACCTTCTGGTTCTGGTCTGCTATGCATCTCCAGATCCAGAACCAAACATGGAGAAGGAGCATTCAGCTTTTATGCACCACAAAACTGGAACAAACTCTGAAACCCTGAGTTCATTTAAATCAAGACTAATCCCAGCTGTTTAGAGCTGACTTGCTACACAAATAAACTTGACTTGACTCAGTGTTCTGTGGAGGATATATTCAAAAAGAGGTAAATGAAATCTGTGCTATTGCTGAGTTGCTGTTCCAAAATAGTACATTAGTTTTATGAAACCTTGAAAAATCTGAAATTGTCAAGAGGTACAGAGATGTGTCCCAGAGAAGCGGTGATATGCCAAATTTGACAAAGACTAAAATAATATTTTTCACCATGATGCAACATGTTGGGAAATTTTAAAAATTGAAGCAAAAATAACGGGATTTCTACAACCTTTGACATTTCTCTGGCCATGAATGGTCTGCTCTTCTGGGTGAAGAGAGGACAACTATAGTGCAGAAATAGGTGAACATTCCTCCAATCTGCTGGACTTGATGGATGATATGTTTAGTATAATTTATTTGTGAATCCAGTGGAAAAAAAGCAAACAGCTTTAAGAAAACAGCAGCCAGAGATTGTGGAGGCTGACTGCTTTGTAATTCCTCCCATGATGTCTGTGTGACAGTGATGTGTTCACCTTTGCAGTGGTGAGCTGATTATGACCTCCACCAGCTGTAAAACGCCATCCAGGACCTCCACAGTAGCATCCCTGACCTGTCGCCGTAGCGTCACCCCTGAGGCACAGACAGGACTGAAATACTCAGCCAGACTTAAAGAGCAGGCGCAAATATTAATCACTCTTTAGCAGAGGTAGGCAGAGAACAAAGAAATGTAATCAGGTAAGAGTAGCACTGTTTCAACATATTTTTACTCAAGTAGAAAGCAGCTGTCCAAGAAATGACTCAAGTAATAATAAAGTATGTGGAAAAAAGTCTACTCAGGTACTGATCAAATTATGAATCATTTAATATTTAATAACTACATATTCAGACAAACTAAAATATCAAGTTAAGTGAAAATTTTGGTATTTTAGGGACAAAAATAACAAAAATTCATATAAGTAACAAAAAAAAAATGAAATCAGGCATAAGAACATTTTTCCAAATCAATTTGTTTCAATAAAAACCATATAAAACTTGAACAAATACTGCAGGTGTGTGTCTGTGTTTGGTGAATTTTTGATTAAAACATGTTTGTTTTTCATTCAGTGGGTAGAAAATACAGAAATTTTACTCAAGAGAAGAGATACTATATAATAAAATTACTCAAGTACAGCGTAGTAAAATTACTCCTAAAAACACATTTTTTTCAAAAAATGTACTCAAATATTTACATTTAATTGAGTAAATATAACTAGTTACTATCTAACTCTGCTCTTTTGTAACTCAGATCTACTTTGTTTTGCTAATAAAAATCAGACTTTATACAGTTTAACAGTCACCTTGGCTTTTGTGAAGGCGGTCATAAACTTCACTCAGAGCCTGTATGCTGTTCAAAACAGACACTACCAGTTTTTCTCCATCCTGCAAGACAAGCAAGTTTGTTTTTAGGAGACAATAACATGTTTATATGGCTGTTCAACATGCAGAAAATCAACAGAATTCCTAAAACTATCAACTTAGAACAATTAGATGCTTTTAGATGATGCCTGAATGAATAAGAAGAATTTTGTGTACAGATACGATTATTTGTGTTGAAAATAGCAAACTGACTTGTAAAGATGGCTGCGGGGGTTTTGAGGAGGCCAGGTTCAGGTTTGTCATATCCTGAGACATTGCCTCCAGTGCCTGGTCTGAGGAAAAGTGAAGAAAAGTGTGGAAACATTTTCAAAGTATTTAACAGAAAATAAATGCTTTATTGTAATGAGCAATAATGTGTGATGATAAAATGTCGTAAATGAGCACTATTCTGAAACAACTGGCATTGTATATCTCATCTTATTGTGACAAAACATGGACAGTCAGAAGATGGGAGGTCACTTTAAGCTACATGGGGTCTAGAAAATGTAGATTTGATTAGAAAACTCAACTGAAAGATTCCCAGAAAAAGGAGCGATCGAATGCTCCACTCTGTTCACCTGATTCTCCATCTAGAGGAAACAATACGGAAAACACTCTTTCTACTTGATTCTGCCTCATAAGAACATGTTTCAGTACTAAGCATCAAACACATAATAAATAGAAGCAGAGACAGGCCCACCTATACAAGTTAAATTGTTTTTGATATTTTACATATTCACCAATCTAATACTTTTATTCACCAGCAA
>NW_015115469.1:8619-12120 GCF_001443285.1 Poecilia latipinna
ACATTGCCTCCAGTGCCTGGTCTGAGGAAAATGGAAGAAAAGTTTGAAAACATTTTCAAAATATTCAATAGATTTGAAATTACATTTATATGTAAAAGTCAGGTAATGCTTTATTGTAATGTGTGATGATAAAATGTCGTAAATGAGCACTATTCTGAAACAACCGGCACTGGTGTATCTCATTTTATTGCGCAAAAAGGGTCTGTGACAAAAAAGGGAGGTCACTTTAAGCTACATGGGGTCTAGAAAATGTAGATTTGATAAGAAAACTCAACTCAAACTTTCCCAGATCAAGGAGAAATTGAATGCTCCACCATGATCACTTGATTCTCCATCTAGAGGAAACAATACAGAAAACACTCTTTCTACTTGATTCTGCCTCATGAGAACATGTTTCAGTACTAAGCATCAAACACATAATAAATAGAAGCAGAGACAGGCTGTTTCTATTTGTATTTGTATGAACTTGTATTTAACCTATACAAGTTAAATTGTTTTTGATATTTTACATATTCACCAATCTAATACTTTTATTCACCAGCAAACTCAGCAGCTACAAGTTTTTTACTGATGAAGACTTTAAAAAAATCAATGTATTTTATCTGTTGTTTTTTCTTTTTTCAAAGTACTCTGGATTTTTAGAGGCTGTTTGGCACACTTCATGTGAACCTCTTGTCGAAGATGAATTTGGCTGATGATCGTAGATTGTCATTTAGGAAATGGCATTTTCACCTAATTTTTCACTACATTGAACATCTTTAATTTGCTGTAGCTTAAAAACTACAGTACAATAAAATGCAGAAACAGTGCTAAAATTGATTATATAAAGGTTTTGCAATTCACAAACTGGGTTTTCAATATTTTGCTATCAGTATATAATAAGAAAGGCCAGGTTTTAAGAGCATAAAGTTGCGTTCACACCAAACGCGTTTCTCGTCTGGTTTACATTCAAAGTCGATTTTCGAAATTAGATTTTGAATGTAAACCAGACACGCATGACGCGAGAAACGCGTTTGTGGTGAACGCACCATTAGTAGTTGTAGTTTTTAAAATTAAAGAGGTTCAAAGTAGTGAAAAATTAGTTAGATTTTTAGCTATTTCCAGAATCGGAAATTAATGTCGGCTTTATGACAGTAATTTAAACAGACATCAGATAAAATTTCTTAATTTACATATCTTAAAACTGCAAAACTAAAAATGTATATTGTTTTCGTTTAAAATGAAAGGCAGTTAATCACGATAATGACATGCCATACATATGTTTTTGTATGTTCTGCTAGATCGGAACTATGAAATATGAAAACAACAACGTTGGGGTAAATAAAACAGTTGATGTGAATATACTAATAGCAGAGTAGTAAACAAAAACAGGAAAACGAATTTTAAGAGACACTCCATGCGGCTTTAAAGATTAGCTGAAAATTAGCATAAATTGCTGTTGTTATTGTTCTGGTTTTTTTTTAATTACCTCCGCAACAAATAACTTGTCATATTTACCTCTTACTCGGTCTCTGATACACTGGATGGAGTTTAGTGCTTTTCCTAGAGGCACTGCCAAAGTTCCCTCACAATTTTCAGGATTCATTATGCCGAAAAGAGATTAGCACCACAAATGTTATGTAACTGGCGCATTCCGTTTCCAAGGCAACACGACAACCGGAAGGTGATTATCATGGTCCTAGGACACTTCCTGTTTTTGTGAGCCCACGCAAGTAAAAGGAACAATGTCTCTTTTCAACATCCTTGGTTAATTTGCAAGCATTTTCTTGCGCTGTTGCGAAGGAAGTCACAGCGGCGAATTCGCACAGCAATAAACTTAATAAGTTCTTCCATGAAGAATTTATCCACAGCTATCAAGGTAAGAAAAGACCTAGCTTAGCGAGCTAACCGCTGGCTATGAAATACTTAGTACATAAACATGGTAATAAAGAAGCCTAATTTAGTGCATAGGTAAATCCCGGGGGGTCCGGCCCCCCAATCTTGGAAAAGTCTAGAATTGTCCCCCCCAAAGAAATCATGAAAGAAACCCTTGTATTTAAACAATATCAATATAAAAAGGCAATAGAAACAAAGAACTTAGTAAATCTGTCATTCATCTATTGTTAGAACAATGCTTCAGTCCAAAGCAGGACTGACTACTCAAACGGAGCGTTAGATTCGCTTAAGTGAGGAGTTACCTGTTGTTGGGCTCTGCAGCACTAACAAGAAACCCTCCAATAAGTAAGCATTTAAAGCAAAAGACATGTAAGACGTTTTATTTACTGCAGCACAGCTCTTGTGGTTCCAAGGAGACGGGTGGAACCGGGTCGGAAGTTCTAATGCAAACACGGTCAGCCCTACTTTGAACCCGTTCCGTGCCGTTCCGTTATTTGCAGTGCGAAAACGGCTTTAGTCCGTCACGATATTAGGTTTTCAGGCCGGATATTTATTTTGCGATCATTAACAAGCGCTCCCCTGAATACAGCAGTGGATGATTAGTTCATTTTAAACTCCAGCTCTGCTAGTTATTCTGGTAATGGAAGCGAAACGCACAGATTTGCGCAACACCTTGTAGAATCAATAATTTTTGTTGGGTCATTAATTTGAACACGTTTTGTTGATTTTTGTTGGTCTTTATAGAGTTACGAACGTTTTGATAAGCCAATCAGAGGAGGACGTGCTGGTCTCAGCCTCCTGGCGGCGTTCAGTTTGTCACCTAATGCTGATCGACGTGTTGCTGCCCTGCTCTAGCAAAGCACGAAGAGTTCAGAAACAATATGAAATGGGGGAAAAAAACTATTTATTGAATGATTAAGTCGTGTTTTAGATTGTTCTTGAAAAACTAATCAGTCACGGCTGCTCAGTGAACCCATTGATTTTTTTTTTACAGCAGACGGCCGCTCCCCTCTCTTGCAGGTACTGCGTACCCCCGCTAAATTTTTTAGGGCTACGCAGTAACCGACCGTACCTGCTTACTTTCACCCCTGAGTAAATATAACTAGTTACTATCTAACTCTGCTCTTTTGTAACTCAGATCTACTTTGTTTTGCTAATAAAAATCAGACTTTATACAGTTTAAGAGTCACCTTGGCTTTTGTGAAGGCGGTCATAAACTTCACTCAGAGCCTGTATGCTGCTCAAAACAGACGCTACCAGCTTTTCTCCATCCTGCAAGACAAGCAAGTTTGTTTTTAGGAGACAATAACATGTTTATATGGCTGTTCAACATGCAGAAAATCAACAGAATTCCTAAAACAAACAACTTGGAACAATTAGATGCTTTTAGATGATGCCTGAATGAATAAGCAGAATTTTGTGTACAGATATGATTATTTGTGTTGAAAATAGCAAACTGACTTGTGGCTGGGGGGGGTTTGAGGAGCCTATACCAAGTAGCATTGACCCAACCATCATTCCCTGGTCTGAGAAAAAGGGAAGAAAAGTTTGGAAACATTTTCAAAGTATTCAACAGAAAAGAAATGCTTTATTGTAACTCAGATCAATAATGATCAATTATGAGCA
>NW_015115469.1:15663-17409 GCF_001443285.1 Poecilia latipinna
CACTGGATTATTCTGCTCTAATAGCAGAATATGTAAAACCATGTTTGGTATTTGTGAAACTTTTATCTGATTTGTGAAACTTCCATAAATGTTGATTTTACCACTCTTTTGCATCAGGATCATACTAGAACTGCTCCAGATCCAAAACTAAACACATAGACTCTTCAAACCAGCACTGGATTATTCTGCTCTAATAGCAGAATATGTAAAACCATGTTTGGTATTTGTGAAACTTTTATCTGATTTGTGAAACTTCCATAAATGTTGATTTTACCACTCTTTTGCATCAGGATCATACTAGAACTGCTCCAGATCCAAAACTAAACACATAGACTCTTCAAACCAGCACTGGATTATTCTGCTCTAATTGCAGAATATTTAAAACCATGTTTGGGTGAAAATCCTTCCGGAAGATGAAGATATATCACAGATTTCAAAAGAAAATAAAAACGGGAGTCCGCGGATAATATAGGAAATAGCGCCCCCTTCATTTCCAGAGTGCAATGGTCCCATTTCCAAATAAGGTATGAGACTGACAGTGGTCCGTCCCCGCCCTTTCTGTTCGCTGCAGCGAGGTCCTTCTCGTTTGTTTTGGGTGAAGCAGGAAGATAAAGCTCCGCCCACAACATCTACTGCACGAACTGAAACAGGAAACAGGGTGGGAATTGCTTCTACTGTCTTTTTTATATGTTCTGTTCAGATCTCTGAAGAGAAAAGTAAAAATGTGAGCGTTACAGCAGGTTGAATTTTGGACTTTAGTATGAAACACGCCTCAGTTGGAGCTGAGTTAAAGCAGGGAACACTTAGTGATTGTTGTTTCCTGCAGAGAGACTCCCAGACGATTAGATTCCCATAGCAGAGGAAGCTGCTAGACCAAACTAGCAGCTTCCTCTGAGTGAGTCCAGCTGCAGGAGAGAAAAGTGGAAACCTCCAACTCTGCTGCTTCAAGCTGCTCACATTGAAGGTGAGTTGGACCAAAACACTCAGAGTCACTTTGAGGGAAGTTAGTAGAGGAGGGATGGAGCCGAGACTGACTGGACCTTCTGTGTTTTCAGCTTCACTCAGAGACAAAATGGCTTCCAGGTTAGAGGAGGATCTCTGCTGTCCGGTCTGTCAGGAAGTCTTTAAGGATCCGCTTGTTCTATCATGTAGCCACAGCTTCTGTAAGGAATGTCTGAAGAGCTGGTGGAGAGAGAAACCATCAAGAGAGTGTCCAGTTTGTAAGAGAAGATCTTCTAAGGCTGATCCACCTTTAAATCTGGTTCTGAAGAACCTGTGTGAGTCTTTCTTACAGCAGAGCGATCAGAGACTTTCAGAGGATCTCTGCTGTCCAGTCTGTAAAAAAGTCTTTAAGGATCCGGTTGTTCTATCATGTAGCCACAGCTTATGTAAGGAATGTCTGAAGAGCTGGTGGAGAGAGAAACCAGCAAGAGAGTGTCCAGTTTGTCAGAGGAAATCTCCAAAGGCTAATCCGCCCATAAGTCTGGTTCTGAAGAACCTGTGTGAGACTTTCTTACAACAGAAAAATCAGAAACTTTCAGAGGGTATCTGCAGTCTGCACTCAAAGAAACTCAAACTCTTCTGTCTGGACCATCAAGAACTGCTGTGCTCAATCTGTCGAGATTCAGAAAAACACACCAACCACAGATTCAGACCAATCCGGGAAGCTGCTCAGGATCACAGAGAGAATCTGAAAACATCTCTGGAGTTTTTAAAGAAGAAGCTGGAGCTCAGGAAGAAAGTTAA
>NW_015115469.1:20758-30439 GCF_001443285.1 Poecilia latipinna
GAAGCTGCTCAGGATCACAGAGAGAATCTGAAAACATCTCTGGAGTTTTTAAAGAAGAAGCTGGAGCTCAGGAAGAAAGTTAAAAAGAAGTTTGATCAGACAGCAGCAGCTCTTTCAGACACAGTCAGAGCCACAGAGGAGGAGCTGAGAGCTGCAGACGTCTCATTCCTGCACAACTACAAGGCTGCAGTGGAAAGAGTCCAGCGCTGCCCCCTGCTGGAGGATCCACAGCTGCCCTCAGGAGCTCTGATAGACCAGGCCAAACATCTGGGCAACCTGGCCTTCAACATCTGGAGCAACATGAAGGACATGGTGACCTACACTCCTCTGGTTCTGGACCCAAACACGGCTAATCCAGGACTCCACCTGACTGACGATCTGACTGGTGTGACTCCAGGAGAAGAACAGCAGCTTCCTGATAATCCAGAGAGATTTGATGTTGAGTGGTCTGTTCTGAGCTCTGAGCGTTTTAACTCAGGGAGCCACAGCTGGGATGTTGATGTTGGAGATGGTGAAGGATGGATGCTTGGTGTGATAGCAGAGTCTGTCCAGAGGAAGGGACACTTAGAGTCTGGATTGTTGGTTATGTTGTTCATTGATGGTGAATACGAAGCATATTCTCCACCAGCTCCTCCCACGTTTCTCTCAGTCATGAAGAAGATCCAGAGGATCAGAGTGAATCTGGACTGGGATGGAGGAAAGCTGTCGTTCTCTGATCTGGATACTAACACACACATACACACCTTCACACACACCTTCACTGACAAGATGTTTCCATATTTCAGCACTGCTGAAGTAAAACTCTTACCGATGAAGATCTCGGTGATCAAACAGCAGCTTTGATGTTCTCAGCATGAAGAACAAAAAGTCCAAATTATTCAAGTTGTGAGAAATTATTTCTGGAAATATGCGTCTCCTTTTCTCTCATGATGAGTCGAGTTCTACAGAATCCAGACCTGAATGATGAATGTTTGTGATTTTTATATTAAATCTGGAATATGACTCCTCAACAACATAAAGGACAATAGTTCAGTAATCATTCTGTATGTAAACTTCTTGTTCCAAAGACATTCATATAATATATAAATGTTTGGTTGAATGTTTATCTTGGTGGGAAGTCATAAACACTGCATTATGAGAGACATTTTATTTAAAATAAACTTTACCTCACTTAAATATCAGAATTTGTTTTTTTTCTACCAAAATGTTTCTAGAAGTTAAAATAAAGTAACAAATTCTCTTTATTGATGTATAAAATATAGTTTTATTTGTCTCACAGTCACATATATAACAGTACAGTGGTGAAATCTTCAACGATCAATAAAATACACATAAAAACTGTTTTGTTCTCATAAACCAGGAGAAGTTTCTTCATGTTTTTAACAAACATTTTATGTACAGTCAGAGGCGCTGAGCCGGTTCCACTAAAGCTTATTTTTTCTCTATCAGCTGTTCAATGAAACAGCAACAAGTTTAAAACATGAAAATATTTCCTTTGTTCATTTCAAACTGATATAAATAATAAATGTTACAAATATTGAAGAATAAACTTTTTTTTTTACTCTGAGCCTTAATGTGATAAACGGATCTAGTTTAATTTGCTGGTAATACCTCAGGTTTCCAGTAGGGGGAGGTATGCTGGATCCCCAAGTGCCTCGGTTCTGTTCAGGTTTGGTTTTTAATGACCCATTAGAGCTTTTTTACTCCATCTGACCCAAACTGACCCTCTGCAGTCTGAAGAACCTGCTTCCTCTGGCTCTCCTCAGATTTATATGAATATTTTAGTGGAAATATTCAACTCGTTGCAACCAACCAAACTATTAGATTGTCTTCTAAAAATAATTTCAGCACAAAATTTTCTACTAAACACCTGGAGGTGTCTAAAAGAACAGATGAAAGTTTTTCATTTTCTAATTTGACCTTGAAGGTCCAACATGATGCAGCATGTTTAAAGCAGTTCATAACTCTTTTAATCACAGATAAAAATATGTATGTACAATGTGGGGTCAGAGGTCAGCAGTGATCTGGGTATATCTGTGTGTGTTTTCCTGCATGCTGAGCTCATAAAATGCTGCAGGAGGTGGGATACTTGGAAGTGAAGACCTTTTTCTCCGTCCCGTACACGTAGAAGCTGTAGTCCTTCCCGGCGTACGAGTAAAAGGCGTGAGTGAGGGGCACCAGCTCGATGGTCTGACGCTACGGAGGGACACAGAGGTCAGGAGGTCATGCAATGTCTGGTAATGCAATACCATAGTGATAAGACATCACCAATGACTTTAGAGAGGTAGCTTCAGGGTTTCCCGCAGTGGCTGAGAGTTGTTTGTTG
Organism: Poecilia latipinna; assembly: GCF_001443285.1. Taxonomy (NCBI): domain Eukaryota; kingdom Metazoa; phylum Chordata; class Actinopteri; order Cyprinodontiformes; family Poeciliidae; genus Poecilia; species Poecilia latipinna. The sequence goes on from NW_015115469.1 coordinate 23,085, forward strand.
ATTTAAATCATTTAAAAGTGATAAATGGGTTAATAGTCGATGCACTGAGCTCATCTTCTGCTCAAAAGGGTGCACTTACTTTTTATGAACTTTCTGAGCCCCAGCAGTCCTGAAAGTGTCAGAAGGTAGGTGTGTACCTGCTGGAGGATGCGGCTGGTGGAAGTGAAGCGATACAGGTGATCGTTGATCAGCTTGGCTGAAACGTCGCAGATCTCCTGGTCAGGGAAGCCGTGGATTGGATACACCTGGAGAGAGGTCACCATGGTAACACGTTACACGTTTTACCACTTTCATGTTCTTGAGCTCTTTGATATTCTAAAACCCTTTAATGTTAGCGTTCGACTGACAGAGTTTGGACCTGGCGGAACCGGCTGGTCTCACCAGAACGTTCTCGTCGATGAAGAACGGGTCGCCTGACACCTTCTCAAACTTCCTGTCTGGGAAGTTCGGCTGGCGGTCTGGGATGAAGCAGCTCACATTGTTTTTCCTGGAAACACGGCAACAACAGGTGGACACGGTGAGGTCCAAACGGGTCGGAACTGGGTCAGAGGAGAGCGAGTGTTCAGCTAGCCCACCATGTGACTGTGAGCTGGATGAAGTGCAGCAGCTTCTGGGCGCCGTGGCAAACAGAGCAGGTCTTGTAGCCGTCTCCACGGCAACTGACACACCTGGAGAAACAAACATGGAGTCACCTGGAGAACGAAGCGGGTGGAAGATAGGAGGACCAGAACCAGAACCAGGACAGAATCAGAACAGAACCAGAACAAAAACAAGAACAACAACAGGAACGACAGCCAGAACAGAACCAGAACTACAACCAGAACAGAACAGCTTGTTAAGCCTCCTTCAGCTGCTGGTTCTAGTTCTGCTGCAGCAGAAGATACCAGAGGTCCGGCCTGCTCTGTTGTCATGGTGATAAGGTCTAACTTGCTCTGTTGTCATGGTGATGATGTCTGGCCTGCTCTGTTGTCATGGTGATAAGATCCGGCCTGCTCTGTTGTCATGGTGATGAGGTCTAACTTGCTCTGTTGTCATGGTGATGTGTAATCTAAACTCTGCAGTTTGAGCTAAACCCCTCAGCAGGACGTTAAAGCATAAAGAAGCGTTTTCACCTGCGGCGGCCTCGGCCGTGACAGGAAGTGCAGCGTTTTTTTCTGGCCCGCCCGTTACCGTGGCAGAAGTTGCAGCGTTTCTGAGAAACAAGGAGAGAGATGGAGTTTGTTAAAGCTGATCCATTTTCAGCAGAAGACGCACAATATATCGGAACCAACCAACCATATGTTAACATATGGTTAACATATGGTTAACACATAACCATGTGTTATGTGTTATTTGTACATATGACAATACAAATGGGACTTTGTCGATGTTCCACAAATGTTGAAAAACAAAATTTCGCAATTGTGGTGTTTAGTTAAATAAGAAACTATGAGTTGAAGGTTCCAGCTCACCATTCCTCGGCCGAAGCAGCCGCCGCAGCGTGTCCTCCCACAGCCGTGGCATTTATGGCACACCTGAAAAACAAACAGAGAGAGCGACTGCTGGGCCAGGTAGGGGGCGGAGTCACAAGACACCATAACCCTCTTTGGAAAATAGTATTTTTTATTACTTAGTTATAATCACAATATTTTAACCTCTTTAAATTCTGCACCTCAAAAATTTAACCAAAGTGTAAAAAACTTAAACTACTACTATAAAAACTAAACAATATTTAGCTAATAAAAAAAATTATTAAAACTAACTGAATTAGGCAAAACAAAATATAACTAAACAATAATGAAACACCCAAAACTATTATAACCCTAGTTGGACCTTCACGAAGGACGAGTGTGGCACTCGGATCTTCTCCACCTTGTTGCAGTACATCTGCGGCGGTGACACCGGGATGTCCCACGGTGGGGGGCTCGCCCCGTACTGGGGCCCGTCCACCGCCTGGCCTGGTCCAGAACCACACACAGACACGGAAAGAATGGTGCTTCATAACGCTGCTAATCCTCTTCATGAGATTACCAGAGTCAGTCAGAGGCGTCTTCAGAGCTGCTGTAACACAGACCTGAACTGGTTCTGGTTAGTAGAGAAGGTTTACCGTTGTAGGGCTCCAACTGCCAGGCGCTGGTTCTGGTCTCAGTGTACGTCTCTAGTCGATACTGAGGGAGGAAGATGAGAAAATGGATGAAGACGATAACATTTAGATTCAAGCTAAATATTTAGCGAAATGCAAATTGGCTTACCGATAAGCGGAAGTGGAATATCAAAATTCTAACTAATTGCAAACTAATTTGCATTTTAACTAAATATTTAGCTAGGACCTCCATATTTACTGAGCAAGCTAAATATTTAGCGCTCTCTAGAGCTAAATATCTAGCTTGAAATATAAATATTTAGTTTGAAAATTAAATATTTAGTTCAGAAATTAAGTATTTAGTTAGGAAAATATATACATAATTTGGAGTTAAGTATTTAGTTTGAAAACGAAATACTGTCATCATTGGCTAAGGTAACTAGCTTTAGCATTTGCAATAGGATCTATTAGCAGTAGCTAACAGATTATGATTGACAGTGCTAAGATCCGCCTCCTGGCTCTGATTGGTAGTTTCAAATTTGGACTGGGTGAAGGCAGAGGAGTTCAACTTTTCCCAGATTATGTGTCTCACACCATGCAGTCACAATATGGTAAATATAAAAAATAATTTGTAGAAAAATATTTTTAGAAAAGCTTTAAATGAATTTTACTACATGTTTTCTTAGCATCAAGCAGCCAGGTCATCTGTCCAAAGGCTGCTGTGGCAGACAGAGGTTGGATTCTGACCCGGTAGACGGTGACGGTCTTCAGGTCCTTGAAAGTGAGGTTCCTGGCCGGTTTGGAGCTGTACTTCCATTTGGACTCAACAAACCTGAGCAAAGCGTCTCGTGCCATGTCCTCCGATATGGACGGGACTCTGGGGACAAACCGAAGGACGGGTTAACCCTGTCTGGAGCTGCTGTCAGGCCCAGACCGGCCCGATCTTACCGGATGGTGGGGACCGAGGTGCTCCTGTTGACCTCAGGCCGGGGGTTGTAGGCGGGGGGCGGAGGGTACAGCGGCTCGTCGTCCTCTGGACCTGGAGACAGGAAGTGGACCCACGTTCACACTCAGACAGACAGGAAGTCAGGCCTTATGCAGGGTCGTAATGGGCTTTTCACTGTAATTTAGGTTTTGTTTATCTAATTCAGTTTATTTCAGTTAATTTTTATAGTGTTTTCTGTTTTTTATTCGTTATTATTAGTTAAATAATGTTTAGTTTTTATTAGTTATAGTTGTAAATAACCCAAAGTTAAGCTCTTTATTTGTCTGTATCCCTTTTTATGGATCATCACCTTTACTTTGTTTTATATGTTCTATCTATGATTAACTTCTGATTTTATGTCTGATGCTTTTATTTTGAAAATACAACTTCTGGTTTGTTAACCAGAAGTTAATAAACCTCTTTTGTTCATCCAACAAAAGAGGATGAAAAGTTGCAGCAGAGTTGATAAAATGTAGCTTGTTATTAGCAGCCCTCTTCATAGAGGCACAAGGTTTGGTTTGCTTATTTTGTAAATAACTATGTTTTCAATGTTCAGTAACTAAAACTGTGCAATTGTTTTATCAGATACTAAAAGTAGAGTTGTTTTTAGTTTTTTCATACTTTGGTTAATTTTTCAGAAAGATTAAAGTAAATTATTGTGATTATGTATGAATCAATTGGGTGATAAATACTCAACAGAAGATACCATTTTCACCAACGGACTCTGGCGTTTTCTCCCAACTTTTGCTGTTGCCATTTTGCAGACTTAGTAAACGCTGCCATGATGGAATGCCGTAATTTGCCAAAAACTGACATAAAAAACTTTTGGGGGCAAAAAAATCTATTTAACATCAGTTTGAAAGGTCAATAAATAGATTCATAAAGACAAAAACAAAGAATGTTATATGTATAATTTCAGTATGTTTTACCTAGTTTTATAAGCGCATAATATAATTCCAGTTAGTTAAAAAATTTCCCAACTAATTACTGCTTTTACTTATTTCAGTTAAGGAAAATGTTTTCTCAATTTCAGTTTTCATTATTTCGTTAGTTTTTGTTAACTTTAATAACTTTGGTCGTATGTCAGCTTCCTCCATATTGTGAGGGGCAGATATGTGAACATGTGTAATGTTGTTGCACCATGAGACTCTTCAGTTGCACATTGCACATGCACATTGCACATATTCAGCAGGAACATAACAGCTCTCTTCTCCCTCTCTCTTTCTCTCACCTTCTTTATGCCCCTGGTATCCATCTATGTCCTCCAGCCATCCAGGAGGGGGCGCTGATGGTCCCTCTTCAGGTATGTTTGGATCAAATGAGTCTGAAACACAATAAGGTGAAAATGGTTTTACTTCATGGTGGTTTTCCTCTTCTGAAGCTCATGAATAGACTCTTCTCTGCTCTGTTAGCTTTTCATTGGCTAAATGGCTAGGCTGGTCATCCCCAGTTTGTACTTTTTTCAAAAATGGTTGGCATACAATATCTGTAAGGTACATACATCAGATGCATTGACGTGTTATTTTTAGAGAGAGATTATTGTAATCCATCACAATACCAAGCATAAACATAATGAATATTACAGAGCTGAAGTTGGTTAAAAGGTGAGTTCACCTAATTATTACAACCTTCAACATTTTAATTTGCTCTAGTGTAAAAACTTCAATACGTAGATTTTCCAACATGGATTAGATTATGTAACACTAGAAGCAGAATATTTAGTGTCATTTGTGAATGTACAAATATGGCTTCTTATTGAACTTTCACAAATAAAACAAAGGTTTCACACAAGCCTTTGAGGTGATAAACTTCTTAAAATTACCTGTACTTTCTCTCTCTCTCCCTCCAGCAGCAGCAGCACCACTTTCTGGGTGCTAGCATCACTGCTAAATAAACATAATGGACCTGGTTCATTTGGACCAGAACCAGCTTACAGCTCATTTCTTCTAATGCCAAGATTAGTTTGCCACTCACAACATGGTGCCACAAAGCTAGCACTCAGGCTCACCTCCTCCTTCTTGGTCCTGGTTTCCATCCATGTCCCCCAGCCATCCAGAAGGCGATGGGCCCTCATCAGGTATGCTGGGATCAAATGAGCCTGAAACAGGAAGAGTCATGGAGAGAAATTCAAGTTTTAATAAGGTAACTTTGTTAAAAAGGACCGGAAGTTATCAACAAGATCTGTGACATAAAGACTCAATCTGCTGCCGGATGGATGGATGAAACTCTTTGGTGTTGAAATGACTCCCGTCTTCGTCTCCAGGTCTTTAAAAGAGAGAAATGATCTGATCTCTGCAGATATTTCTTTACCTTTGAATGTTTTGGGTTGATTACCAAGGAGCCACACCTAGAAATGGGGAACTAGATGCCCAACTTAGTTTTTCTCTCCACATATAATAAATTCCTTCAGTTATTTATGAAAGTAATAAAGCATTTCCAAGCTGGAACTGAAATTTAATCAGCAACAAAAGAAAATCTGACTGGATCAGGACTTTCACACACTGGAGTCTGAAACTCCATGTCTAAACCGTCTGGGTTAGGTTTATTTAATCTGGTTCTACATAACAGGATCATTACGTCACACCCACACCGGAGAATACGCGCATTCTCCAGCTGATCGCGTTGCTCCGGCTCCATTGGCAGATAAAAATACAAGCGGAGTCGGAGACTGTAAACAATACCTCTGGCTGAGGGTAAAAATATCAGCGAGAAGGTGTTTCCCTCGGCAATCTGGGCCCAGATGGACGGAGAGCAGGAAGCAGGGAGAGATGGAGTCATTAGCAGAAAACCTCCAAACAATCAGCGAGGGAGCGTGAGAACAAACACCACTGATTACAGGAGCTCAACCCTGAGCCCCAGAGCCTGCATGCAGATTCATAAATAATGCTGCAATATATGTAAATAAACATCAACTTTTCGGCAAGTAGAGCCTGGTGGCCCGCCAGGCTTATAATAGATTGGGGGAAACTCTGATTATCAGATGATTTATTACGACTTTTTTTTTTATCAGATAATAATATACATTTTCATCATGATTTCCTGCTTTGACTATAAGAAAATATGTAATACTTTATATTAATCACATCAAATTTATTTTATTCCCACAGTTACAGTTCCTTTTCTTTCTTGTCAGAAACGTTTCCATTTCTTGCTTGCTAAGTTAGCTTGACAAGCAATGTAGCTTGATGAATTTGACTGGCAGTCAATCAGAAATGAGCATCAGAAAGCACATTTAAAGCAATTACTCTAACTTATAATAAATTTTTTAAAAACGATTGAAAAACAAACAAAAGTTATTATGACATTATTTATTTATTTTTGCATGTTTTTCTCATCTTTTCTCAAACTTTCTGTGGCCCCCACGAATCCCCTGGCGGCCTCCCAGGGGCTGCAACCCCCACTTTGAAAAGCACTTTGGATGATGATGGATGAACCAAAACAAAACTTACAAAGTGTTATGTGTGTGGAGGGAAACTAACCCTTCACATCTCCCTGAACACACTACCCTCATGGTAAAGCATGGTGGTGGCAGCATCATGCCGTGGCAGGATGGACGGAGCAGGAGGAAAACCAGTTAGAGGCTGAGACTGGGTTCAGCTTCCAGCAGGAGAGCCAGCCTGAACATCCAGACAGAGTTTAGGGGCTTTATGAAGAAGAATGGAGAAAATGTTCAGTCTGTAGACGTTCCAATCTGCGGGAAGTTGACTTAGAAGATGCATGCCACACGTTTCAGATTTTCATTTCTACTAAATTTTTTTTTTTTTTAAAAAGGATAATTTTCCTTCAAGTTTAGAGTTAGGAACTGCTTTGTGTTGGTCTGACAAAAAAAGCAAACTCACTAAGGTGTAAAGTGAAACATTTAAAGTTTTTATTGGCAGCTGACAGTAAAGATAAGGCCTGGAGTAAATTGGTCCAGTCAAACTCCTCAGCTGACCAGAGGCTCAGCGCTGTAAATAATTAACAGCGTATGGTATGGTAATAAAACAAAAACACACAAAGATTATCCTGCTGGGATGAAAACTGAACTCCAGATTTTATATCTATTAAAAATATTTCACAGATTTCTCTGAAATACTTTGATCTAATTTCACAAAACTGAAGGGGTCCTGGTCCACCTCCGAGGGGAACAACACAATCGGTAGAAACAAACAGCACTTAACGGAATTAATTACACATCTTTGCAGTTTACATTCAGTAATCTGACTCAGATTGGATGCTGAAAACAGAACCTGGGCTCCTATTCTACTGGGTCTTTAACTTAAAACCTGAACTGGTTCTGTAACTCAGAATCTTGGTTTTGTTTTATTC
>NW_015115469.1:34026-35064 GCF_001443285.1 Poecilia latipinna
ACGGAGCCATGTAGCCGGTGTTACGTCAATCCGCGTTTCCCCATCAGATACGGTTCCCCCTGCGTCTTCTTGCCGCTCCGCCCCGCCCACGTCAAGTACACTTCGCTGCAGCCTGCGGAAAGGGGCGGTGACGGACCACTGTCAGTCTCATACCTTATATGGAAATTGGACTATTACATTCCGGAAATGAAGGGGGCGCCAGTGACACCATTTCCTGTACCAGCCGTGTTTTAATAATTATAATAATAATAACGCATTTTATTTCACAACGCCTTTCAAAACACCCAAAAACACTTTTAACATTTAAAATTAATTACTAATTAGGAAATGACATACCACGTGTTACGTTATGTTAGTGACGTGGTATGTCAGTCACGTGGTATGTCAGTCACGTGTTATGTCAGTCACGTGGTATGTCAGTCACGTGGTATGTCAGTCACGTGGTATGTCCGCTTTTTTATCTTTATTAAATCTTTTTTTCGGATGTTAAAATTACATTAGTAACAAACAATCTACAATAAACAATAATAAGGAAATGAAGGGTGCGCCGTGTTTTCATAATTATAATAATAACGCATTTTATTTGACTACCCCTTTCAAAACTTACACTTTCAAAACTTTTCAAAACACCCAATAACACTTTTAACATTTAAAATTAATTACAAATTAAACGTTAAGGAAATGAGATACGTTATATATTACGTTTATTAAATCTTTCTTTTCGGATGTTAAAATTATATTAACAAACAATCTAAAAGAAGGAATCATGGAGATGTATTTATCTATCTTTACACCCTAACTATCCCAAACAAAAGTCATAAAACAAATTAAATTAATATTTTAGAGACAAATGTACATTACATTAAGAACACATCTATCCATTCCATTAATTATTATACACATATAGCAGGGTGGTGAGAGCTGCTGATGGACCCTGGACACATCGCCAGTCCATCCATAAACAAATACTTGCTGGTGTTGAAATTCAAATAATAGTTTTAGATGTTGTGAATGGTATTCTTAAAATAAATAAGTTAA
>NW_015115469.1:40774-42267 GCF_001443285.1 Poecilia latipinna
AACGTCACATTAGAATATTAAAAGTACCACAAATGGGTGAGCAAGATATGGCGTAAGACGTACTTTTCAGAGCTCCTGCAAAATCCGTAAAAATTACATAAAAAACAGCATTAACCACGCTAATATTTGTCGAAATATTGGAGAGAAAACCTTAAGATCACAACAGTTGGACAACCAGAACAAAATCATCCTGAATGGCCGAAAAACTGCAAAAGTATAAATACGGAAGCGATGCTAATGCTATAAGGCCTGCTAGGACCACGAGACAGCGGGCAACAAACGACGCGGACCCACCGACAACCACTGGGACTGAAGGCCCAAACATGAGTAACGAAGAAATGAAAGCAGACATTTTATCGTCACTGAGAGGAGAAATCGCTAAAGTGATAAGAGACGAGCTTAAAGGCGCACTAGCGGAAGATTTTCAGGCTATAAGATCCGAACTGCAAGCGGTCCGCTCCGAAATTGCTAACAGCTCAAAGGCCATACAAGCGGAAGTGGACATTGTAAAGGCGGACATCTTGGACTTAAAAGGGGGCCTTTCAACGTGGTCAGACGAAGTCACTTCACTACAGTCTGCTGTAACAAGCTTACAGAAAGAAATGTCAACGCTCAAAGATAAATGTGAAGATCTGGAGGGGAGAATGAGAAGGTCCAATATCCGCATTGCGGGCATTGAAGAGCTCCCGGGCTCCAGCTCCACACAAGCTGTGGCAAAAATTATCAAAGAGGTTCTGAAGATGGATCGAGACATAAAGGTGGACCGTTCACACCGCACACTTACCGGGAGAAGACCGAGGGACCGTGAGACGCCAAGAGTCATCATCGCTAAATTACATAATGACGGGGACGCGGCGGAGATCCTGAGGAGAGCCCGAGACAGAGCTCCGCTCTTTTACAACGGACACCGCGTCGCCTTCTTCCCCGACTACACGGCCAGCGTAGCCAAAGCAAGAGCCGCTTTCACGGAGGTGCGGAGGGCGCTGCGGGGCACCAAGGACGTCCGCTATGGCCTCCTCTACCCGGCCCGATTTCGGATTACATATCATAATGTTGAAAAGGAGTTCCTTGACCCCAAAACAGCCATGGAATACGTCCGGAACAATATTTCCCCGACAGAGACAGTCGAATAAAGGTACCGTGAGCACATAGAGACAATAATATCAGAAAAATAGTTTTCATCGTTATGGCTAACTTTCATACAGCTCTCTCCATAAGTTTTATGAAGATAAATCTATAGATTTGATGATACGAGCAAATATGCTGTTTTACTTTAGATTCTTTTTTTTAAGGTTTGCAGGAGCCTGTGCAGTATATTTGAAGTTTACGTAGCTATATTATTTACTCCATTGTGACTTTTGTGTATTTCTTACCTTGTACATGTCTAAGCGCACCTGCTGCACACTCACATTCAATCTTGGCTGTGCACTTTAGCGGCTTATTTAGCTGCTGGGGACTATGTCCCAAGTACTTAAACATAGTATTTACCTGTT
>NW_015115469.1:46544-49360 GCF_001443285.1 Poecilia latipinna
TCACTTCACTACAGTCTGCTGTAACAAGCTTACAGAAAGAAATGTCAACGCTCAAAGATAAATGTGAAGATCTGGAGGGGAGAATGAGAAGGTCCAATATCCGCATTGCGGGCATTGAAGAGCTCCCGGGCTCCAGCTCCACACAAGCTGTGGCAAAAATTATCAAAGAGGTTCTGAAGATGGATCGAGACATAAAGGTGGACCGTTCACACCGCACACTTACCGGGAGAAGACCGAGGGACCGTGAGACGCCAAGAGTCATCATCACTAAATTACATAATGACGGGGACGCGGCGGAGATCCTGAGGAGAGCCCGAGACAGAGCTCCGCTCTTTTACAACGGGCACCGCGTCGCCTTCTTCCCCGACTACACGGCCAGCGTAGCCAAAGCAAGAGCCGCTTTCACAGAGGTGCGGAGGGCGCTGCGGGGCACCAAGGACGTCCGCTATGGCCTCCTCTACCCGGCCCGATTTCGGATTACATATCATAATGTTGAAAAGGAGTTCCTTGACCCCAAAACAGCCATGGAATACGTCCGGAACAATATTTCCCCGACAGAGACAGTCGAATAAAGGTACCGTGAGCACATAGAGACAATAATATCAGAAAAATAGTTTTCATCGTTATGGCTAACTTTCATACAGCTCTCTCCATAAGTTTTATGAAGATAAATCTATAGATTTGATGATACGAGCAAATATGCTGTTTTACTTTAGATTCTTTCTTTAAGGTTTGCAGGAGCCTGTGCAGTATATTTGAAGTTTACGTAGCTATATTATTTACTCCATTGTGACTTTTGTGTATTTCTTACCTTGTACATGTCTAAGCGCACCTGCTGCACACTCACATTCAATCTTGGCTGTGCACTTTAGCGGCTTATTTAGCTGCTGGGGACTATGTCCCAAGTACTTAAACATAGTATTTACCTGTTATGTGTTTTTCTAGTTCTGGTCCCTCTGTTCCCCGGGGACCCTGCGCAATTTTTTTCTGTAAACTTATTTTCTTTCTGTTATTCTTCTGCATCATTACTTGTTCATACTCATTCTGTTGAGACTAGAGATGCTGATTACAGTTGTCAAAATGTTGCTTTATCCCCCTCTGTTTGGTTCTGTGGACATTGTGTACCTATATTCCTTAGACCCCTCACAGATAAGACAGTGTTATGCATAAAGGGTGTGTTGTCATTCATATTTTTTGAGATGTCAAAACAGATCGTGTAGAGATAATGGGTGACCCACTTAAAATTGTAACTTATAATGTAAATGGGCTCCACAATCCAGTCAAAAGAAAGAAAATATTGAATCAATTAAAACAAATTAACTGTCACATAGCTTTTTTGCCAGAAACCCATCTGTCTGATACAGAGCATGAAAAATTAAAAAAGTCTTGGGCAGATAAGGCTTTCTACTCATCCCACCGATCGGGGAAAAAAAAGGGTGTTGTCATACTTTTGCACCGGCAGGTTAATTTCACACAAACGCTGTTACATAGAGATACAGAGGGAAGATATGTATTGGTTAATGGTACAATTGATGGCATAGAAGTATCGCTTGTAAATGTGTATGCGCCCAATACAGATGCACCTGAATTCATAAAGTCACTGTTTAAGGTAATAGTACAGTACAGTGCCGGTCTGTTGCTGCTGGGTGGGGACTTCAACTGTATCCTGTCACAAATATTGGACAGATTACCCACTCCAAAAACCCCGCTCCCTAGAATGAGTAGGATGCTTAAATATCAGATTATAGAGGCAGGAATTGTAGACGTATGGAGAAGCAGTTTTCCCAGAACTAAAGACTTCACTTTCTACTCGAGCAGGCATGCATCCTACTCTAGGATCGACTATTTTTTTACCCCAAAGTCAGAGCTGCATAGAATAGTAGATATAGAAATATTTCCTATTACTATTTCTGACCATGCACCTGTCTTATTAAAATGGGACATAGGACACAGACCAACATCTAAACAATGGAGGCTTAACACATCCCTGCTTAACGACAATGTATTCATTGCATTTATTACAGAAGAGCTTAAGACGTATTTAGAAACTAATATGTCTGTAGAAACATCACCTCTGATAATATGGGACTGTGCCAAAGCATTCCTTCGGGGCCGCATAATTTCCTTCACGTCCGCAAGGAAAAAACTGAAGAATGCTAAACAAAAAGATCTGGAGGACAAAATCAAAGATTTGGAGATTAAACATAAAAGACACGCTTCAGCTAAAATCATGAAGGAATTAAATGCAACCCGCAGACAACTAAGCAGTCTATTGTCAGATAAAGTAGAGGGCAATTTGAGGTTCACTAACCAAAAATATTTTGAATATGGCCAGAAGGCTAGTAGGTTATTGGCATTTAGACTGAGAAAACAACAGTCCTCCAACATGGTTCATAAAATAAAATCTCAAGATACTGTTGAGACAAAACCTGACAAAATAGCAGAGGCCTTTGCGAAATTTTATAAATTATTATATACAAACTCCGATACCTGTAATAATGACCAAGAGCTCACAGATTTTTTAAATAACATAAAATTGAACCACTTAACAGATGAAGCGGCTTCAAAATTAGATCAACCGATTGAGGAATGGGAGATCAAGCAGATAATTAAATCGCTTAAGAACAACAAAAGCCCAGGCCCAGATGGATTTTCCAACGACTTTTATAAAACCTTTATATAACATCTGACTCCTTTGCTACTAAAAGCATATCATCATGCTTTAAAATCCAAAACTATGGCACCATCTTGGACAGAAGCCACGATAGTAGTAATCCACAAAGAGGGCAAGGATCCTACAGACTGCCAGTCCTATA
>NW_015115469.1:52687-55506 GCF_001443285.1 Poecilia latipinna
GATACCTGTAATAATGACCAAGAGCTCACAGATTTTTTAAATAACATAAAATTGAACCACTTAACAGATGAAGCGGCTTCAAAATTAGATCAACCGATTGAGGAATGGGAGATCAAGCAGATAATTAAATCGCTTAAGAACAACAAAAGCCCAGGCCCAGATGGATTTTCCAACGACTTTTATAAAACCTTTATAGACCTTCTGGCTCCTTTGCTACTAAAAGCATATCATCATGCTTTAAAATCCAAAACTATGGCACCATCTTGGACAGAAGCCACGATAGTAGTAATCCACAAAGAGGGCAAGGATCCTACAGACTGCCAGTCCTATAGACCTATATCACTGCTGAACACAGACCTACGCATACTCACTGCAATCCTAGCAAGACGACTTAACAAATTCATCACCCAAATCATACATCCCGATCAGACAGGATTTATCGCAGGCAGGTACTATGCTGACAATCTAAGGCGCTTATTGAATGTAACAAGCATCCTAAAAGAAAGAAAGATTGAATCAGCAATCATATCCTTAGATGCCCAAAAGGCGTTTGACAGAGTGTCCTGGAAATATCTAATTCATACTCTGAAACGCTTTGGATTTGGTCCATATTTTGTTGACTGGGTGCAGACTCTTTACTCCTCTCCACAGGCAGCAGTTAAAGTTAACGGCTTTAGATCTGATAGATTTCTACTAGAACGGGGGTGCAGACAGGGGTGCTCGCTCTCACCCCTCCTGTTCGCCATTAGTATTGAACCGTTAGCCCAAATCATTAGAGATTATGCAAATATTAAAGGGATAGAAATTAACAAGGAAGTACACAAAATCTCATTATATGCCGATGATGTATTACTGTACTTGACGGAACCTAAATCAACAATCCCTCACCTAAAAGAGCTCATCTCTCAATATGGATTTTACTCAGGCTACAAAATTAATATTGAAAAAACGGAAGCTATGGATGTAAACGGCACAATTTCAGATTCCACAAAATTACAGAGTGGATTTAAGTGGCCCAAGAACGGTATCAAATATTTGGGTATTCATATACCTCTATCTCTATGTGACCTTTATGAGGCAAACTATGGCAAACTTCTACGAGCCATTAAAAATGATCTAGAGCGTTGGGATACACTCCCTATTTCTCTGTTGGGCCGGGTTGAAAGTATCCATATGAATATTTTACCAAGACTACTCTATTTATTCCAGATGCTGCCTGTGGAGATTCCCAAATCTACCTTTGACACCTTAGACAAAATGATAACTGGATTCATTTGGCAAAAAAAGCGTCCTAGAATCAGACTAAAAACTCTGCAGTTATCTAAACCCAAGGGGGGCCTCAAACTCCCAAATTTAAAATATTATTACTGGGCTGCACAACTTAAACCCTTATTAGTATGGCTACAGAACTGTGCAGATACTCGATGGCTGGAAATAGAGGAAAGCATGTGCTCAGTACCACTGCAAACATTACCCTTTTTAGATGCTCCTGCAAAGGAAATGACAATCTGGACAAAAAACACCCTCAAAATTTGGAACAAAATACAATCGGCTTTTAAGTTATTAAAACAGATCTCTCCATTATCAAGTATAGGATTCATGAAGTCGTTTGCACCAAACAATTTAGATTCTGGGTTCAAAAACTGGTCTAATTATGGACTATTGCATATCCATCAATTAATTAAAGAGGGAAATTTCAAAACCTTTGAACAGATTAAAAGTGAATTTGGTCTCCCTAGGACAGACTTTTATAGATACTTACAACTCAGAACCTTTGTGACGACACACAACAATTGGACTAAACTTCATGAGCCTACACCTATAGAAAATTTCCTAATGGACATACAAAGGGGAAAGGGGAATAAAAAAGTAATTAGTAAAATATATGAGCTGTTTTTATCTATGAATATGCACAATTCCACAAACATTAAGCAGAAATGGGAGACTGAATTGCAGGAGTCAATAGCAGGGGACACATGGGAAGAAATATGTACTGAAGCACAATTAACAACGAATTCTAATACATGGAGAGAATTCAAATGGAAAGTAATAGTCCGGTTTTTCAGAACGCCAGCAATAACTAGTAATATGGGCCCAACACAACCCAGCTCATGCTGGAGAAATTGCGGGACGCAGAATGCAAATCATACGCATATCTTTTGGTCCTGTCCCAAACTAAGTGTGTTCTGGGAGGAGATTTTTGAAGCTCTCAAAGTAATTTTCAGGAGAGATGTTCCAAAAAAAACCCTGGTGGCAGTTTTGGGAGAAATACCTGATGGAATAGACAGGAAGGGTGATCAATATCTTCTAAATATCTTGCTTACGGCAGCTTTAAAATGCATAACTATCAGGTGGCTGAAGCCAGGGCCTCCTACATATAACACATGGATACAAAAAGTCTGGGACATTTATTTGATGGAAGAAATCACATATTCCCTAAGGCTTCAAAAAACAGTTTTTAATATAAGGTGGAGCCCTGTCATACCATTATTAATTCAGTGACACCTTAACAGGATTGCCTTTTTGCATTCACTGTGTATTTTGAGTCTTTTAAAATATCATTGTGGTTAGCAATGTGTGGATCATCTTACCTCAGAGGGGATTTAATTGTGTGTTTTGTTTATTTTATTTTGCTGCTATCTTTTTATTTCACTCTGTTGTTGTGTATTCATTATTACATTTGTTAGAACATTTGCTGTCTCATTTTCTTTTGTCAAGTTATAATGTTGAAGATATTTGTCAGTAAGAGACAGAAAAATGTAAATGTGGGAATGTGTTGCTGGTAAAAATAAATAAAAATAAAGTTTAAAAAAAAAAAA
>NW_015115469.1:60479-71736 GCF_001443285.1 Poecilia latipinna
TACATTTTTGTCATGTGTTTGTACTTTTACTTTCATACATTTTTGAGTACTTTCTCCACCACTGGTCGCTAGCATTAGCGGCTAACAGGCTATGTCCAAACCAGTAATGTATATCAATGAAGAAATCCTACAACTGCTAAAATCTGACACTGTTCTGTTTTTGTTTACTTTTTGTGAAGAAGGAAGTTGCGCTGGCCTTCTTCAGAGGTTTTGTGTCGATTCCTTCAGTAGTTCTTGGTGCAGCACCACCACAGGCGAAGGGGGGACAGGTTTTTTTAGTTAGTTTTTTAGTCGTTTGACACAGTGCAGTTTGAATGCGAAGTTAAGTTCTGAAAATGTAACAAAATGTTGCAGTTTTAGTCCCCAATCGAACTGAGTCTACCAGACTATCCAGTCTGAATACACCCTAAGACTGTTGAATTGAATTCTAGTACAACATCATTTTTGATTTTTTTTTTTTTTGACAATCATCAAACATCTCAGAAAGATGGTAGTGTACAGCCAAATATATCCTGCAATGATTTTGGAAAGAAAAAAACCTATACTGTACACTTCAAATTAATTACTTTTTGTAATTGTACTTTTTAGAAGTATATATGCCTAAATAACAATGTTTAAGTTGGGGAGCAGAAACGTACTGTCCTAATTCTCACAATTTTGCAAGCTGGTAACCTGCACACTCAAATCCTTAGGTGGACTTCGAATGAGTACACACTTCATAGAGCTTCTCAAATCTCTCCTCACTCTCCAAATAATTCCATTTCCTTGTATTTAGTGCATGACTGGTAAGGCTTTCCTTTCTCGTCGCAGGGGTCCTGCCTCCAGAAAGAGGAGCGTCTCAGTCTCCAGATTAATCTGTCTGCTTGTGGTGACCGGCCCGCTGAACTGGACAAGCTCAAGCCCTACGTCATTGAGCACATTTTGTTCCTGTTGGTCACTCCTGCTGTTGGACCACCTGCATTTGGTGGGTGTTTGTTGATGTCTATAGTCAGCTTTTCAAAATCATTTATTAATCTAAGCATGAGTCACACAAAGTTGCAGAAGAGAAGCTTTTAGTTCAGTTCTGAGGGATGTTCCAAATTTATTTATTTTTCCCAGTTTCATAATGAATAGAAGAGACCGAAGGAAGAGACCCCCCACCTCTTCCTTCTTTAGCTCAGTTTTAAATAATTCACCGGAATGAAAGTCATATGAGATTTGAAGCATTTGTTTTCTGAAGTGTGCAGCCGCTTTTCTAATTTTGAGTTTCAAAACTGACATTCACTGTTTGTAACCCACAATAATAATTTCATTGTCTTTACATTGTATTTAATTATCTGTTATGACAAACAAATTTAATTATCTGGTTTGCAAACATTTTAGGATTATACTGTAAAGATGGACAATATTGTTATATTTTCACACAGGGGATGCAAAAATAGGAGTTTATATGTTGAATTCTGGAGGGAAACAGCTCTACATAAAGGTGAGAATTTCTTATTGTTTAGTTTTATCATTGTGCTATTATGTCTGTAACGAGATGTTTTCATGTTTCCAGGACATGCAGGTGTTGTCAAAGGTGGAGACCAGCCTAAACTTTAACAAGGTATTTCTTAGACCAGAGGCAAAGAACTTCACCCAGGTGGCCAGCTTAACATGCAGAGGTGAGTCGTCTCCTTTCCTTGAAGCATCTTCTCAGTCAAACATTGAAGCTGATCAGCTGTTTTCCTCCTGTCTGGTCCCAGGTATATTTCCAGGTCATGGACAGAAGTGTATAAGTCATATCAGTTTAAAAATAATGGGGAACAAGACGACCTCCAGCTTCCCAGGATTACACATCACACATAGGTCCCACATTTGTCTCTTTATTGACGTTTATTGGGGGTTTTGGTTTTATTAATAAGAACTGTTGTATAATTTGTGCTTTGTTGCAGATGGACAGTAGGGGATTTCTTCAGTTTGTTTCAGGTGAAACAAAGCAACCACCACCAGATGGAGCTGTGGTTCTCCAACCCTTCCCCTCTGCCTTTCACTGTGGTCAATGCCACACTGTCGGAAATGCTGCAGGGCGTGGTGAAGGTAGTGTAGCACATCTCAGCAACACAGCAGTTCAAAATGCTTTATAATGTGAAAACATAAAAAACAATAAACACATCATAGAGTCAACAGTTGTGAAAACCAATAACAGACATTACATTTTGTCAAGTGTCATTGCTGAAATCATCAATACACATCATATGTGTTGGTCAATGTTTTATTTATTATGGTTGAAAAGCAACTGTAGCAAGTGGGTTTTTAGTCTAGATTTAAATTAACAGAACAGTTTTCTGGAAGTTTGTTCCACAAAGCTCATTTGTGACAGGAAACAAATCACATCTTTTAATGAAATGATGCTTTGCTTAATGTTTTTACAAGATTGATTCCAGATGTTTTGCCGTTTATCAAGCAAACCCATGCGTCTTTTCTAACAGTAGCATCTACTGCCCCCTGTCTGTCAGGTGGTGAACTTCAGTAGTCCAGTGAGCGTCTCCACAGGTTGCTGGCGCATCCTGTCCCTCCAACTGCTAAACAGGACTCTGCCTCTGAATTACATGCTGACCCTGAGTCTGGACACCAGGCTCGGCATCAGCCTGCACATTCCCTTCTACTTTCATTCAACTTCATCAAAGGTAAACCTGACGTGTTCCTGGCTGCTGCTTTCTTGGTTGGGAAATGTGTGAAATAAATGGGAGCTGACTATCAATGGTGTGTATGCCAACAGGAGGAGGTGGTGTTTGAGGCCGAGCGTGAGTGTGCACGACAATGTTCTCTTCGCTTATCTGAAGCAGGTGAAATTTAGCCCCTTCCAGCATGTGTGTGAAGTAAGATGTTGCTTCCTGATGAAAATTTGTTTATGTTTTTCTTGGTGATGTCTTCCAGGTCGTCAGGAGTGGCAGCGCTCCCTTCAGCCAGACTCTTTTTCCTCTTCCTGGGCTGTAGACAGCAAGCTGGCTGCAGAGCTCTGCTCTCGGTCACAGAATTACAAAGACAAACTACCCTGCAGGTGAGCTGCAACACCAGCCCATCTCTGTCCATTTCTCAGCTTTATCATTCACATCATAATTAATTCAATGTCTCTTCAGGTGGCCCAGGCTTCTTTCTGAGGGATCTGCTCTTCTGTACTTTGGGGCTACGCCTGTCAATGAGAGCAAAGTAAGCAAAGTGTCATGGTTATTTACTAAAAAATGCCTTTCTTTCCATAAACTTGTGGTTCATATTGTCCTCTCTGGTCCAGGTTAAAACATTCATGCTGAAGAATCCTTCGCCCTCAGTGGTTTCTGTGGAGATTCAAACCATTTCCCTTTACCCTTCTCCCAGTGAAGCTCTGGATCTTCTAACCAAATGGTAAACAGTTTGGTTGGTATTTATAGTAAATTAATCAAATGATGTGCTTGCATTGTTTTGAACTGTTATATTGGAGAAGAGCATCCTAATAGATTTTTTTTGTTTTATTGATAGGTTTAATATCAGCTCCCAAACTGTGAACATTAGCACAGAAGAGTTTTCTCTGCTGGCATCTCCTCCAAAGGTAACCCTTTAAACAACTCTTGAATCATTTTTACTGTGGTAAATAGTTTTGCGATTAATTTGATTTTTCTTAGCTGAACTTTCAAGTCACCATCTGCACTCAGCTATCTTGCTTTTTTTTCCCCTCTTATTGGAGTTTCTGACAGCATTTTTTCCATTTTGCTGTTTCTCTTTTCAGGCAGGTGAGCTCACAGCAGATGTAACAGGAGAGGGTGTTCTCCGTCTGCTGCTGCAGCCCTGGGAGACCAGAGAGGTCGCTGTGGTGTTTAGCCCCACCCAACACAAACCAACCACCACCATTCTTGTTATCAGGTATAATAGCTAATTCCAAGTCACCTTTATTTTCTGATTTATTGATCAGAGGTTTTTGTAAAGCTGTATAACTAAAAACTGTAATAATGATGATGATACATAATAATAATAATAATAATAATAATAATAATAATAATAATAATACAGGGTTTCCCTATTATAAGCTTGGCGGCCTGCCATGCTTTACTAGCCACCCCCACCAGGCTAAGCGTTGCTTGTTTTTATTAGAAAAATTAATAATCCAAAATTTATTTATTTATTATTTATTATTATTATTATTCCTATTTTTTAAATAAATTTAATCTGGGTTGCAAGCGCCTCTGTTGCTCTGAGCATTTCACTGGCAGAGCAAATTTATTCCTAAAAGATTTAAAGCCGGGAGAGCGATCAATCACACAGCTGGCGCCTCTGCACGTTGTCTCGCGTGCTGCCGCTCCTTGATCTCTCGTTTACCTTGGCGCACGCCTCCTTTCACTCAAACTGGACACAGGCTGACCGGTATGGATATTTACATCAACCCCCTGTGTGGAATCATGTCTCTTTGGTGAACTCTACATCAAGATGAGAGTTTAAAACCCACCTCGTTAGCTCTGGTTGCGCAGCTCTATATGAACCGCAAGAATAACTTGTAGTGGTGCTTTCAGAGGTGTGCGTTGAGGGAGCGGTGAGAATGATTTATCTTTGTGAACAAACAATTATGCTGCATTTACATCTCAACTCACTGCCCAGCATGTGGCTCTGTCTTCCCTGTAAAGTACATGCATGTGATCCCGGTTGGCCGGAGCGTTAGTGGTTAATGAACCAGTGTTAACCTCGTCATGCAGGTTCAGCCCGGTGAGGAGCTTTTTGCTCTCTCCTAGTGGTCACGCTTCATGCTGGTTTTATATTATTTTATTTATTTTTTAATATTATTTTTCCAGTTACACGATGCACCAAACCATATCAAATGCTTTGTCCACTTAGTCAACCAGAGTTAATGCATGCGGCCATGCGGAGATCTGAAAAACTCATCCCACAAACTTGAGCAACCAAAACAGTTTCTGTGACGCTTATTAAAAACTCAACAGACACGAAATGTTAGAGCTACTAAAGCCACATTAGCAGCATTGATTTAAATCTCCTGTTTGTTGCGGATCTCTGCGCGCAGTTCAGCATACTTAACTCATCATTCGGGGCCTGTGCAAAGTTGTATGAGGCCTTCAGCAGAATTTGACTTAGGGGCCCCTTTTGTTGCTAAAATCATCAGCACCTCTAACAGCTTCTGTGTTAGATTTAATCTGGGAGAAGGGAGTAGTTTAATTGGCCAACCTAAAATGCAATAAGTTATAATTGCAGTTTACTATTTCAATAGTATTTGTGAACAAACAGCTCAAACTCAAACATTAAACTCACAGCATCAGATTGTAGCTAGGGTAACAAAACAAGCTAACTATGAATATTGTTCTTTGAACTTTTACAAAGTAAACTTGCCAGCTACTTAAAATCTTACATTTAAATGTTAAACAATTTAAAGTATTTTAATTTATGCATGGTGAAACCATTAAATCAAATTCAGCAGCATTGATCATCTCCATAAACAAGTGTTACATTCATGTATCTGTGGTCTGTTAAAATATTATCATTTATGGCCCCTGAAGCCCTGGGGGGCCTGATGGAGCCACTGGCTTAATTTGGATTAAGCAGAAGTGCAAATAATTGATATTCATTTTAATTATATTTTTTGATTTGTTGTTTTTAAGACTAGTTGTGTTTTCCCGTAGCACCCAGTAATATTTTTACTTTTCCTGGCTACTTAACATTTTTTAATACAAAAACATGGTGGACCGCCTCGGTTTCTGGGGGAGAGGAAACCCTGTAATAGTAATGAAATCTAAATCTGTTGAGATTTAGGTGTTTTCAGATACACCATGTTGGGCTGCAGTTACCACTGAATACATTATTAACTTTTTGTAGTTATTATACGTGGATATATTGTTTGTTGCTATGGTTTCTTGGTTGTTTTTCTCTTTCTGCATGTGTAAAAGCAGTGTGCTCTTGTATTCTTCTTTCTCCCCTCTCTACTCTTAACTCCATATCTCTTTATACCTATGCTGGGAAAGGTATAAAGAGAATTAATTCAGCAATCTGAATTAGTTTTCTATATGTATATCTCATCATAGTGAATGCCATAGTTCTTCACTTGTGAAAGTAAATCTGTTGGGCCTCACATTGGCACAACAGAATATGCTGAAAGAAAAACAAAAATAATGTCTTCACTATTGAAAACTGTCATTAATTATTAATATCATCATGCATCCAAACTAAAACCACACTAAGTGATTATCAGAACCCTTTACCAGTCAATCAAATCAATCAATTTTATTTCTATAGCACATTTCAGCAGCAAGGCATTTCCAAGTGCTTTACATCATAACAAACACAAAAACACAAAGTCATGCAACATAGAATCAACAATGAAAACTATACATTAAGTCAAGTCCCATTGTTAAATTCATAATTGATTGTTTCAAAAATGACTCTAAACAGGTTTATTTTAGTCAAGACTTAAAGGAAGTCAGTGTTTCAGTTGTACAGTTTTCTGAGAGTTTGTTCCAGATTTTGTAGTGCATAGAAGCTGAATACGGCTTCTCCTCGTTTGGTTCTGGTGTTGCAGAGCAGAACCAGAAGACCTGAAAAGTCTGGAAGGTTGATGGGACAGCAGATCTTTAATGTATTAAATTACATTAAATATTTGTTTTAATCATGTAATTTCCTTATCCAAAGTGCATTTATGGATTTAGAGTAATTTCAATAATTAATATCACCACAGTGCTATAATTGTTTCAATCACTACTAAAATGACATTCTTCACCGAGATAAATTAGTGTTGTTTTCTGTCGGAGCAAAAGGTTTTAGTTGTTGTTGGACGGAGGGCTGTCAGGAATGGTTGAGGACCGCTGCCCAAAAGATTACATACTCTCATCTTACCTCTGAAATTTCCTTGTAGACTGTGAACAGTTCAAAATATAGCTAGTCTTAAGCTTTTTTCTTCATTAACAACTTTCACATCAAAGAATAGTCTTGTTAGTTTGGGTACGGGTGTTCAGCATTAGCAAAAGGAGAAGCGTTTCTCATTGGCTGCGCACCACTTGGGGCAGATCAAGTTGAAAATCATCAGATTTCGGTCCATTCTTAATCCTTCTCTCTGTCTGTTAGATATGCAAGGTCTTTTTCAGTGTGCCGCTGTGTAAGAGGAGGTTGTATGTCTGTTTTTCAGAAACAACCTGACAGTATTTGACATGGTGACCCTACAAGGCCATGGAGCCAAAGAACTCCTAAGAGTCGGAGGTAAACTTCCTGGTCCAGGCGTGTCTTTACGCTTCAACGTTCCTCAGTCTACTCTGATGGAGTGTCGTGACGGTGAGAGCATTGTTTCTGCTCTGTTTTATAACATGACATGTTGCCGTTTCTGGCTTTAACTAAGTTACAAATGCTACAAAAGATAAATAGAGTATGTCTGTTCCAGGTCTGCGCACCAGTAAGCCTCTGTTTGCTATCAGGAAGAGTTTTAAGGTGGAGAATGCAGGAGAGCTTCCTCTGACAGTCATGTCCATGAACATCAATGGTTATGCATGTCAGGGGTATGGCTTCGAGGTGCTGCAGTGTCACTCCTTCAGCCTGGAGCACAACACTTCCTCTGAGATCACAATTGCGTAAGAACTATTAAACTTCATTCATTCATTTTATTTCCTCATTTAAACATTTTCCTTCTGCTGCTGATTCTCTTGCACCTCTCACATCTTTTCTATTAATTATTTTGATTTGTTTGTAGGTTTACACCAGACTTCACATCCTCCTGGGTGATTCGGGACCTCACCTTGGTGACATCACGTGGTAGCACTTTCCCTTTCACCCTTAACGTGACTCTGCCCCACCACATGCTGCCACTCTGTGCCCAGGTGGTACCAGGCCCCAGCTGGGAGGAAACCTTTTGGGTTGTCACTCTCATCTTCACATGGTTAGTCACTGTTATCCAAACAGTGGGGAAGGGGTGTAGTTGGTCCCAGATATCGGTCCTGACTAAGACATTTTTAAATGGTAAATGACATGTATAGAGCTTTATCAAGCCCAGAGGATCTCAAACTGCTTCCCACTTCATGCAGTCAGTCACCTGACGGTTGAGGGACAAACTCCTATCACCATCGCCAGCATCATCATTAAATGACCAGCATCCAAGTCCCTGACTAAACTGGAGCTTCAGATACTTTTGTTGCTCTACTGCATATGTTACTCCATGTTAGGTGTGCATATTTATTAAGTCACTTTGTGTTTCTGCACGGCTTGCAGAACTTCATTCTAAGTTGAGCACATTATTTTGCTCATCTAAATAACCACACAGAGCAACGCTGCTTTTTCTTCACTTTCAATCTTTTAATATTCTGTGATGTTGTAGTTAACCCTCTTATGACCATAATTGTAACTGGGGCGCCTGGTATTTTTCTGATTTTATGGCTGTAAAATTCTCAAAAAATGTGCAATGAGTCTGAATTTTTGCTCTTTTTTCCAGAACAACCTCAGCTTTCAGTATTTAATAGTTATTTAACATTTCTGTCTATTAAAAATGGTGAACAAACAGTTTAAATTGAAAAAAAAAAAAAATCAGAATTGAAATTTTCAGGTTTATTACTGAACAAAAACTTCCTGATGACAGGGGCAAACAATTTCAGATGAACAATTTCAACTTTCAACTGTATTACATAAATGCAGAGAAAACTGTGAAGCCTGGCCTCCAATTTACAAGTTTTTATGCCTGTTTTTTATTAAATTATTTCAGGCGTTTTCACTTTTTGTGGTAGGCTCTAAAGCAGTTCCTCCCCAGCTACAGACAAAATCCCACTCTGGATCCATCCATACTTTATCTATCAGACTTCAGGCTGAGAGGGTGCTGGTACCCATCTCCAGTGGTCAGGAGCAAGAGGCAGGGGACACACTGGACAGGTCACCAATCCCTCACTTGGCTGATTTGTTGTTCTTGCTTTTTTCCCAATTAGGCAGAAAAAAAAGTGGTGGTGTTTTTTTTTTTTTTCTTTTTGCCAAAATCATGTTAGGTAAAAATATTACTTACGACATTATTTTTGGAAGACCACGATTTTATTTTCAGCATAATAAATAATTATTGCACAAATTATGCAGGAATCAAGATGGAGCTAACAGTTAGCCAATAGCTGTGCAGCATTCATATGACTAACGTTAGCTTGTACAAATATTTTACATAACCTGGTTATATGTCTCTCATGTTCACAGCCTTCAGACATCAGTCTTCTGGGACCCTTTATCAGTCTGGTGGATTTTCTTTTAGACATTTCCATAATTTTATGCACGATTTCAACTCGTCCTCTGCCATCTTCTCTCTCTCTCTCGCACCGTTGATACAGTACGAAGCTCCGCAGGGAAATTCCATAACGGAAATGTTTACTCTAATGTGTGTTCCAACATGCACATGTGATACACCGTTGAAAAGCTTATTTTATGCACCTTCTAATACTTTTGGAATTTTTTGAATGCAGCCAACCGTTCAGGAGTTACGACACAGAGTAGGTTGGGTGTCAAATATGACACAACGGAGAATCTTTCTTGTGATTGGTCAAGCTCGTATCACAGCTTTCCCGGGTGGCTACCGTAATGTATCATATATACCCTGAAAGCGCTATGTCTCAGCTTTCCTGCACTTTTGGAATTTTTTTGATATGTTGAACTCTTCAGAAGTTACGGTAATGGGAAGTGCACAAGCTGAATCCTGTCGGCACTGACAGGTTGGTCATAAGAGGGTTAAGTTCATATTTTTAATTAGAAACAACTGAATCATAAATGCTAATAATTCAATCGTTTTCCATCCACAAAAGGTCAACAGATAGTTCCTGTTAAATGAACTACCTCCCAGAAAGAGTCGTTTTTCTGGACTAAATTTCTTCTCAGATTTTGTTTCCAATTGCAGAAATGAGGTGGAAAATGTAGGTTGGTAAGTAATGGGCCTAGTTAACTACCCTGGTTCCTGGAAAAGTTTGCTGCAGTCAAAAAGAGAGACTACTGCACCTGCTACAGCTTCCCTGTTGGGGAAATATCTGGGTCAGGCATAAATGCAGCTGGTAGAATAAATGGAAGTAAATAGAGAGCAGCTGAAACACTACACATCAAATTTTACAGCATCCAGAGCAAAGCTACGTTTGAAGCATTAGCGTAGTGTATGAAAAACAGACTGCAGCTGTAGTGTCAAGTTCAGTCAGAGATCTTTAGACACAAATCATGAAGGTGTTCAAGTTTAGTAATTTTAATGTAGGCAATGTGTCTTAAAGATACTAGTATTGACTTTATCAGACTGTCAGCATATACTTGATCATAAATTCCTCTGATCAGTATGGGAGTGGTAGGATTTTGATCAGGATGGCTTGCAAAAATATTTTTTACTAGGAGGATTGAAGGAGTGAATATTTGCTGAGTCTCTGTTTTTGCAGCTTCTCCTTGGTGGGCGTGTGTTTGATGGCCTTCCATCAGGCTCAGTACATCCTCAGAGAGTTCTCTACCCCGAGCATCCGGAGCAACCACAACTCTGTCCTGTCCCAGGAGAACAGCTCTGTCAATAACATCACCTCCAACGGAGTCAAGTATGTCCAGTCAAAAACATTGGTTTTATTCTCTAGGGTTTGTACTAAAATGCTAAAAATAACTGTCATCTTTTTATGTATGTGTGCAGTAAATCTAAAGGCAGCTGTAAGACCTACATAGACACCTGTCACACATCTGATAAAGGAAAGGGCCGGGGCTCTTCAGCTGTGGCCAACAGCCCGACCCCGCGGTCTCAGTCCTCAAAGAAAGGCTCAACCACTACTTTCCAACCACAGAAGAAGCATAAGGTGTCGCTTTATTACACCAAGCATAAGCCCAGCTCAGCCGCAGCTGCTGCTGCTGCCATGGACGAAGAACACGAGGACCTGACGCCAGACAGCCTCACCCCGGACTCCTGCAACAACAACCACCCAGCGTTCATCAGCGAACCAGAGAAAAAGATCCCCGCCGGTTTTCAAGAGGACCTCCAGGGCGACATGGAGCACAGTATGTCAGCAGCAGTTATGTTTCCTGTGGAAATAGCTACTAGGTTCCCCAACGACGCCACACTGGCTCCAGGACCCAGACCCGGTTTGTTACTCTGCAGCCTTGTGGAACGGAGCTGCTGCGAGCGCTACACAGAGAAGATCGACTCTGAGAAAAGGGACATTTCTGAGTTGGAGGTAAGGTTGCATAGGTCCAAGTATGAACCATCTGTTACTGACGCTGTAACAGATGTAACCTCTGTTGCAGCATCAGGAATTGATGCCTCTGCGTCAGGCATCAATTCCAGATGCTTCAGGAATTCATTAGCTCA
>NW_015115470.1:0-12920 GCF_001443285.1 Poecilia latipinna
CCCAGGCATCGTCTCCATCATGACTCTGGCGGCTCTGGCGTATGAGCGCTACATCCGGGTGGTGCACGCCCAGGTGGTGGACTTCCCCTGGGCGTGGCGGGCCATCGCCCACATCTGGCTGTACTCGCTGGCCTGGACCGGGGCGCCTCTGCTGGGCTGGAACCGCTACACGCTAGAGATCCACCAGCTGGGCTGCTCCCTGGACTGGGCATCCAAAGACCCAAACGACGCCTCCTTCATCCTCTTCTTCCTCTTCGCGTGTTTCTTCGTGCCCGTTGGCATCATGGTCTACTGCTATGGCAACATCCTCTACACAGTGAGAATGGTAAGGCTGCGGATGTATGTTTTTGTTGTTTTACAAAAACCTTTTGCTCTGCTGGAATAAATTCTTCCTGCAGGTGACATTTCAACCATATTAAATTCATCATTTTGAAATGGCAGATCCACCGTTGGCTCTCTAAAGCTGACATTTCAAAGCTTTTCTGCTCTAATCCCAACAAATTGACAATAAAGTCTGGCTCCTCAATATTTTCTAGCACTTAAACCACACAAAAAAATAAAAAGCCTAAAGACAGCAAGCTAACTCACAATTCTGAGTAGCAAAGACCGTTAAATACCTGAAATATTTACATCCCGACTCATTTGATCACTTTAATTAATATAGAAACGGAAATTTTCCAAAAATTCAATCTTCAAAAACCAAAATGTTTGATTAATTGATAAAGTTAATCATCACCCACTGCCAGTTTAAACGTTGTGATAAGGACTTCATCATCATAGCAACACTGGATGCAGTGTTGCATTAAAGCAGGTTTCATTCTGCCACTGTAACAATGTTATCTGATAATAATGCACCGAGTTGGCAGAGCAGACAGCAGGAGAGATCCGAACTGAAATGGTCATTAAGCTCACAGCGAGCAGAAGCAGAAAGAAAAGAATCCCAAACATCCAAACGGCAGGTGTGACGCTTTAAAATAAAACATGAGGGAAATAATGATGAACAGTTGCAGAACAGCAGGAAGGAGCAAGAATGAAGCTTTGACCAAAGTAGTTACATGCAAAGAAAATGAACATATAAAATAAACTCATCATTCATCTTTATATAAGTACACTCATATAGCAAAGTCTGCTCTTTCAAAACCAAACAAGAACTACTAAAAGCAGGGAGAAAATTTACCTTGGTAATAAAGACCCTTCTTTAAAAATAACTTTTTATTATGTAACCTGTGAGAAACATGAAGAACTGAAGTTATAGACTGATAAACATTAACCATGTTGTTGCGCTTTCCATGCTTGTTTTAATCCAAAATAATCCAAGAAAGCTTTGAAATTATTGCAAACATTATTTGACAGAATCTCTGTTTAGCATAGAGTAATTCAGATGTGGTCTGAACAGTCTAAATATGTACGTTTTTATGTATAAATGTGGTTCAAACTACTTTAAAAAATATTGAAACAGTTATTTAATTAATCACTGCAATAATTTATCACAATGTTTCCACTGGGCACACCACAGGGAGGCGCCGGTTATCCAAAATTCACATATTTTTTTACGTTTTTGTACTTCCATTTGGGTCTCAACTGATTCTAAAAACAAAGCAAGCACTTAAAAAATACCCGTGTTTGGAAAATTAGCCGTTTCAAAATCCTCCAGATTGCCAAGTCACAAATCAACAGGCACTGCACTGTTACCTAGCAACCCCGGCAGAGTTCCATCTGTTACCTAGAGACCCAAATGGAACTCCAGCATGTTTGGTCAGCTGGTTTTACCTCTGTTTACTTTGTACAATGGCAGCTGGAAAAAGACAAGTGTTTTGTTATTGACTTAAAATCCAGAAACCACCTGCTGCATTCTTGTTGGTTGTACAGGAGGCTCCACTTCTGATTTTCAAAGATGTACGGTTGTACAGCTTCGTATCTGTTTGCAGCCGTTTTCAGGTGCGAGTGTAAATGTTGAGTTGGGGGCTCGAGGCTGGCAGCAACTTACTAGGATTTAAAGTGACAAGAGACCCTAAAACGACTCATTCTGACAAAAATCTCAGTATCTAGGAATGATTCTGTGGAAAAAATATGTTTTGTTTAGGCCATTGAATTATCCTAACTTGTTCAAGGAAGCGTAATAGATCCCACTTAAAATAAGCAACAGAAAAATCGGATTGGGTTGATATTTTCTGCCTCTTGCTGCCCTTCATGTCGTGCCGCCCAGGGCAGAGAGCCATTTCACCCAAAGACAAAATATACTCATCACAAGACATTTCACTTCCAGGTCAGTTCGACTCACACGTAAAGATAAAAAACATAAATAGCAAACCTTTAGTGCTCATAAGCTGTGGTCAGTTTTTAGACTCCTGAAGCACAAATACCACTTCGCATCACTTCCTATCGCCCTGATTTGTTTAACGACTTTAAATGTCACGTCTTCTAGGTCAGCTCCTCTCATTGTTTGCGCTCGGATAGCATTTCCACTTCGTTGTGTTCATTTCATCACTTCTCCCACAGTGAGCTCAGATTGAAAACGTTACCTGATATACCCTCAGGTTAAGATGTTCCTTTGAAAACATGGACTCAATTATGGATTTTTTTATGCTGACTCTTGTGGAGATTTCTTTCATTACATTAAATCTGCATGTAAAAAAAAAAGAAGACCAGGCTTAATTCAGTTCAAGTGACCCACATGTCTTTGTGAATCACAGTTTCCTCCCTTAAATATTCACCATCTTGCGGGAGGTGTGAGCAGCTCCCTCCTCTGAGACCCCCGAACTCGAGCTGCAGAAAATTCCCAGAACGGCGCCGAAGCCTGAGAGGAGACTCATCGCACTTCACGGCGATCCGGGAAAATCTTCAAAGGAAAAAAAAAAAAAAACACTCTGAACGCTGCAGAGATTTCACTCCAGAGCAGCTGGCCTGCTTTTCCAGACACAGAAAAACCCATCAGGCGTCTGAAGACCTGGAGAGCAGCAGATCGCCAACATGGAAATGGAGAAAAAATAAATAGATGCTATGAATTAAACCACTAAAAACGGTTATTAAATTATTACAGAAGCTCATTTTTTAATTCAAATTAAAATTCAAAGCAAAATTAAACGTTGTGACTCATATCAATTGAAAATTCTTCAAAGATCTCCTGTAGCAGTCTGTACTGCAGTAAATTTGAAGAACCCTCTGTCTGTTTTTCTAAGACAGTCTCTTTAATGTACCTGTTGCAATAAATAAATAATAAATAGTCTCAGAAGTTATTGGAATAAAGAATAATATTGGTTTTAAACCATTTTCAAGTAATATGATGGTCTTGGGATTCTGGTGGTGGCAGAATCATGATGTGGAGGACAAGGAAACTGGTCCTAGTTGATGCAAGGATGGAAGGAAACACATTGGAGGCTAAACCTTCCACCAGGACTGAGGTACAAACGACACAAGCAGATGTTAGAAAAGCCAAGATGTTCAAAAGTTCAAAACTTTGGCCAAAACTGTTGACTCAAAAGAAAGAAAAAAAAAGTAGCCTGATATTTATTCCAGGTCTAATACAAGTACATTTTCCCTAAGAACTCAGACATTTTCTGATTAATATCAGAGATGTTCTAGAATAGCATTTGAATTTTAGAAATGTTTAAGTTTCTTTTAGAAAGTTTAATTAATGCCAAAACTTCAAAATGTTTTTACTTGTATCTTTTGACCACTGGAGCTCAGAAAAGTAATTTTTCTAGAAAATTTCTGAGATTACTGAGAATTTTTTTACTACTTCTTTAATTTTGCATGTTTGCTGAATAAAAGAAATATCTAGTTTTCAGTTTATTTTGGGTTTGACTGAATAAATTTATTCTCAGTAATTAGAACGGGATTTGGGTCACTTTCTCTCCAAACATTTGCTGTATTTATCCAAGTTTAAAAAGGAATAAAAGCTGATTTGGTTGCAGCAAAGTTGGCTTTTCAAAGTCTCTGGATAAATTCAGTTGTAACTTTTGTTAAAGTTTTAACAAAAACAAATACTTTATGTTGTACTTTACATTTTTTTGTGTAAGAAAATTATGTTAACATTTTTTTTAATCGTGATTGCAAGTTAAAAGTCTACATCTACAGGCCAAATTTGTATCACTTTTGAATTATAGTTGGGAGCCGCACAAAATTAGTCTAAGGGGCCACAAATGGCCCCTGGACCACACTTTGGACATCCCTGATCGATGTGATGATTTCCATTGTCAGTCTGCAAACAAAAATAAATTAGATTTCCAAACTGGAATTGAATTCAACACCTCATAATTCAGATTTGCCGCTGAAGATATTAAAGTCTTAATTTTCTGTTTCTTTTCATTTCTGCAGCTGCGTTCACTGCAAGACCTGCAGACGGTCCAGATTATAAAGATCCTGCGCTACGAGAAGAAGGTGGCGGCCATGTTCCTACTGATGATTTCCTGTTTCCTGGTGTGCTGGACGCCGTACGCCGTGGTTTCCATGATGGAGGCGTTCGGCAGGAAGGCCATGGTCTCTCCCACCGTGGCCATCATCCCGTCCTTCTTCGCCAAGTCCAGCACGGCGTACAACCCCGTCATCTACGTGTTCATGAGTAGAAAGGTTTGTAGGCGGTCTTTCTCAAACCGCTGGCGGTCCGCGGGCGCCCCCTAGTGGTCCGCAAGGTACTGCACGTAACCACCGTTTATGTCCTGTGACGTCAGCTCAAAGTGCGACGCATACAGCTAGCTACAGCTAGCTTGAAATAATGATGGATAAATGGCTTACAACTGGGTCACTCAAAAGAAAAACTGAAGATATCGATGGAAAGAAAACAGCTGGATTATTTATTATGTGATCAGAGGAAAATGTGTTGTTCAAGAACGATTCGATTCTTTTGAACGGCTCTATGCCGAGAACTGTAGGACTCAAGTTTCAGTTAATGAGAACTGTTCTTTGTCTTTGTTTGCTTATAAAGCTCTGTCACACGTCAAGAACTATTGTCATTTTTAACTAATTAAAAATTATTAAATTAACTTAGTTAAATACAATAGATACATATAACATAAAAACTGGTGAATGATGTTATATTTAAAAAGAGGATTTTACCATGCTAAGTTATGTCTTATTTTAAGTGTACTAAGATATTTACACAAGAAACTGGATGGGAAAATAATGCAAGTTCGTTTTCTGAAATATAAACGTTGTTAAATATCGATGGCTAAACAAGTGAGAACTGGCGTCATCAGAGTTGAGTAGTAAGTAGTTACATTTTAGGAGTCCTTTTACTACGCTGTACTTTTTACTTTTACTTCAGTCATTTTATTATGAAGCATTACTAATCTAATTGGAGTAAAATTTCTGGATTTTCTACCCACTGCAGTTTTTTGTTAAAGTTTCATAATGTTTTTATTGGAAGAAACTGATTTGGGAAGATTCTTTTGTTACTTGTAAGAATTATTGTCATTTTGGTCCTTAAAATATTAAAATTTCCACTTAACTTTATATTTTAGTCGTCTGATGATGCAATTTTTAAATATGAAGTGATTGATAATTTGATGGGTCACTCGGTACGAGTAGACTTTCTACCAAATACTCAAATACTTTTTTACCCCTACTTGAGGAATTTCTTGCTACTTTTTACTTTTACTTGAGTAAAAATATGTTGAAGTATTGCTACTCTTACTTGAGTGTAATTTTTGGCTCTGATCATTGTCATCATATGTTTTCCTCTTCCTGCAGTTCCGGCGTTACTTCCTGCAGCTGCTCTGCTCCCGGCTCTTCCATAAGATCTCCTGGCTGCAGCAGAACCTCAAAGAGCGGCAGCCGACGCCCGCCGAGCGCCCCATCCGTCCCATCGTCGTCTCCAGCGCCTGCGACTCCAGGGACCGGCCCAAGAAGAGGGTCACCTTCAACTCCTCCTCCATCGTCTTCATCATCACCAGCGACAATTTCCAGCAATTTGACGTCACCTCCAAGGCCAGAGATTCCTCGCAGGTGAACGTCATCCAAGTGAGGCCGCTGTGACCTTTGACCTCTTGGTAATGCCTTATGACCAAACATGCAGTTCCACGCCAAGCTAATCCCGCCTGACCTCCTCGGCTGTTTCTGTGTCTGAACGCAGCCCCAGACTTTTTACAACTGACTGTAAATACCCAACAGGAGGCAACATCCTCATTAGACATCAGCTGTGGTGATATTAGGTAATTGCATAGTTGATTAACTAGTTTTATGTCATGCAGTGTGTGGGAGAGTAGCTGCATTTCTGTTACAAATCAGCTCAAAACTTTGTCAACATTCTACACTAATGCCGGAAAAACACAATTTTGCAATTGTGATGTTTAAGTTAAATGAGAAACGGGATTAAAATCACAGCTGAATAAGTCTGTTCATCAAAAGTCATTAAAAAACATGCTGCCTAGGCCTGTCGCAATAATCAATTAAACACATGATAAATTAAAAATATCAATAATTTCCATTTCCATGATTTATTGTTTTTCTATTTTCTCTCTTTTTAGCAAAAAGTGGATGATAAAAAAATCTTCAGTTTAGTGTTTTGGTCTCAGTTAGCCCTTCTTTTGAGGGATACTTTTGTTTTCATAATTAATATTATTTGTTGTTTCTGTTTTGTTTATTTATTTTAGATATTTAAAATGTCTTCCAGTTCCAGTATTAAATGTTCATTACAATTTAAATCTTAATGATCTTTGATTACCCTTATTGTTACTTGAAAATGGTATCAAAACAACAATATTATCATTTATCGCAATAACTTCTGGGATGATTTATCGTCCAGCAAAATGTGTTATTGTGACAGGCCTAGAAGGACCATCATCCTCCAACCACTTCCTGTTGTCTCCTTAATTTCCTCCAGTAGTAACGTCCGGTTGTTGAGCACATGCAAAACAAGTTTTTCCATTACAGTTTTGTGAAATACACTAATTTCTAAAAAGCCGAAAGAAACCACCTCATCCTAGTGCAAAACTTTTTTTGTGAGATTGATGTGTTTCTAATAAGCAAATTTATTTCAGTGATTCCAATTTGCACAATTATCAACGGAAACGCAGCTACTATGTTCAGTATTTACACTGCAAAAACACAAAATCTTGCCAAGTAATTTTGGTCTAGTTTCCACTGCAAATATTTTTGTACACTTGAAATAAGACAAAACTAAATTACAACTAACTTTTCAGCAAAACGTAGGAGCTTGTTATAAGTAAGTAATTCCTAATATTGACAAAA
This sequence comes from Poecilia latipinna, assembly GCF_001443285.1. NCBI lineage: Eukaryota > Metazoa > Chordata > Actinopteri > Cyprinodontiformes > Poeciliidae > Poecilia > Poecilia latipinna. Next base: position 7,189 of record NW_015115470.1, read on the forward strand.
AAGTACTAGTTCCACTGGCAGATTATTTCACTTATAACAAGACATTTTCCCAAGTACGGGTGGGCATTTATTATATTATTTCATTTATTTATTGTGATAAATTTCTTATCATAATAATTTTGTTCCATAAATAAAAATTTAATTTGAAAATATTATTAAATGGAGTTTAACTGGACTGTGTAAAAGTTTAGTGTATTACAAATGGAAAGTTTTGAATGTTTTCAGGAGCAGTATTTGTGTTTGTGAGGCTTTGACTGCTGGGCCATGCAGTCCCTAAAAAAATAAGTAATAAATGGTTCTTATTGGCACAAATATCCACTGCAAAAGCACAACATTTTACCAAGTGTTTTTGTCTATTTTGTAGTGCAAATATCTAAGCACACTTGAAATATGACTAAACTTAATAACTTTTCAGCAAGATTATTTACTTGCTTAAATCAAATAATTCCTTAATATTGGTGGAAAAAGTACCAGTTCCTTTGGCAGATAAATCATAACACGTGAAAAATGTTTGCCAACAGAACTAACACTTTTTCATCAATATTAATGAATTATTTCCTTAAAATAAGCTCATATGTCTTGCTAAAAAGTTACTTTTGTCTTATTTCAAGTGAACTAAAATATTTCCACTAGAAACTAGACTAAAAATACTCCAGACAATATTCTGTTTTTGCAGTGTTGCGATAAAACTTTAAATCCGTATTGGGTATCTCTAATTATAAGTGAAATAATCCGCCAGTGAAACTACTACTTTTTCATCAATACTAAGGATGGATTAAGTTAAAACAGGCCTCTTTATTTTGCTGAAAAGTTACGAGTAAGTTAGTTTTGTCTTATTTAAAGTGTATTCAGATATTGGTAATACTTGGTAATACGTTGCTTTTGCAGGTTAAGAGGACAGCGAAGTTTGGGTCAGCTTGTGATTTATGATGATACATTTTGGTTGGTACCCAACTGCAAGTGTGTATAGAAGATGAAAAATAAAGCTTTAGTTTCTTAACCATAAATACATATTACTGTATGTGGATTCAGGAAAGAGACTCTATTTTAAGCGAGCAGGCTTTCATCTCATTATCTAGTGGGATGAGAGCAGACACTGTGAAGTGGCATTTGGTGAGAATATGTGTGAGGATTACAGGAGTGTAATTAGGCAAAAGGAGATGAGATCAGGGTGGGACACTGCGCTCATAACCTCCTGGGTGTCAGCTATGAATAGATATAATGAATGGATCTCCATGTCTAATAAAATCCCTTTTCACTGTGGACCTGAATGACAGAGTGGCCTCTTTGTTTTTTAATGTTTCGGGGAAAGGCTCAAGTGTGTGAAGTTAAACGGAGTTTCGAAGAGTTTTGCATGTTTATTTACTCAATATGTTTGAGTTTGAAACCAGGAAATCATACAAAAATTCTCAGAAAATTTTCAGATTTTTGTCAAATTATATGACAGGATAATAGAACAATATTTGAACATTATTATAAATGGGAAGTTTGTCAAAATTTGTTTATTCTCTGAATTTATTTTATTTAGTCAACAAGTTGTCTTCAGACATTTACTGGCCTATGAAGTGAAGCTGCTTTTGGCAGTTGGTGGTTACCATAGCAACCTGTAACCCTTTTTTCTGTTGTCTGTATTTTTAGGATCAGCGTTTTTTTTATAATTTAACACATACTTGATATATTTTTAACTGTTATTAATGTTGTGCATTTTAACTATTTATCCACTGCTAACTGCTGTTAGCAGCGATTATATATTTTATTTAATGTATTGAGGCAGAAGCTGCTGGACTGATGTAAACCACAAACTTGAGAATAAAATCATCTTACAAAAATAAAGTCGTATGACATTAAAATCAAATACGACAAATTTTCAATGACATGAGAATAGTATTACCTTAACAAAGTTGTAATAAGAGAAAAAGATGTGATGAGAAAAAAATCGAGTAAAACTGTAATATTTCAAGAATAAAGTTGTCACAAAATCAAAATGTGGGAAAAAAGTTGGAAGTCATATTACCTAAATAAAGTTGTAATGATAAGAAAAAACATCATATTACAGAATAAAATCATCTTTCTTGAAACGACTTTTTTTTTTACACCTTTGTTCAGGTAATGTAACTTAACCTGATAAAAGGTGTAAAAATAGGAGAAAAAGTTGTGATAATCCAAGAATAAAGACGCAATAATACGAGAATAAAATTCATATTAGAATAATAAACTTGAAATAACACAATAAAGTTGTAATTATGTGAGAAAGATTCACAATAATACTAAAGTAAAGCCATAATAAAACAAGAAGTCATAATATTCTTACCTAAATATGTTGTAATGGGAAAAATTTTTTAATAATATGAGAAAAAGTAACAATGCCACAATAAAGCCATAAAACTGCTAGAATAAGGTAGTATTTCAACATATTAAGGTAGTAATTTTATGAGAATAGCTCAGTGAAAAATAAATAATTGAAATGAGGAATGTTCAGCATCTTTTGAAGTTACACTTTGGTTTCAGTTTTAGAATAAAGGAAATGATCTTTTAACACGTCAGAATCGGATGAACTGGTTAGATCTTGATAACTATTCACGCTGTTCTGTCAATAAAACAACTTTTTTCACATCATTTTTAACTTTGGACTTAATTTAAGCATATTATATGGCTGTTAGATCTACAAATAATAAAAAAAAAACATAAATCCACAAGAATGTGCAGAATTGTGACAAATAAAAATAAGGACTTATTTTAATATTACATAAAGATGAAATCTGTTCATTTGGTTTAATTGAAACATCCTAATCTGAAGTCCGCTGCTGCTCCAGACATTATAAGATTTAATAATTAAATCTGGACGCCGCTCAGTTCGTTCCCACGTTCTGAGGCTCCGTCGCTGCTCCTGTCCGTCAGATCTGAGAGGCGGCGCCGACACTTGGCGGCGTCTTCAGGGCGGCCATCTTGTTCCAGACCTTCTCAGCTGTGATGGCGAGCTTGTTGATGTCTGGAGGATTTTTAATGAGCAGATAGAAGCCGCCGGCAGCAGCTCCCACAGCTCCCAGCAGCAGGCCACGGTTTATCACCTGCAGGGAAACAAACATGTTCATAATAATAAAAACTCCTAATTGGCTGTAATTCCTTAATATACTGTAAGTTTCTGCAAATATATAACGTTTCCAGAGTGAGCTGCGTTTGGTTTTCAACTCGACTGCTTTGTTCAACAAATTCACTGCAAAAACACAAAATCTTACCAAGTATTTTTGTCTAGTGTAAATATTTTAGTACAGTTGAAATGAGACAAAATTAACTTAAAAGTAACTTTTCAGCAAGATGTAGGACTTGTTTTAAGAAAATTATTCTTGAATATTTACAAAAAGAACAAGTTCCACTGGCAGATTATTTTACCCATAACGGACATAACATCTTAATGAAATAAACTATCAATAAAATTAGAACTTTTAAATCAATATTAAGGAATCATTGACTTAAAACAAGATATTGAGATATTTTTGTCTTATTTCATGCATGGAAAGATATTTACACTAAACACAGTGTAAATATCTTTGTTGTCTTTTTGCAGTGTATCAACGTTTGTCTATTAATAGTCCAGTTATTCTCACTGTAGGACATCAGCTATGGAGAGACATTTCATTCAAAATTCAACAAATAAATTTAATAATTAAATAATGTAATTTGAAAAATTTGAATACATATTCTGTTAAATAAATATTCTCATGAAATAAAACATTGTGTACTTAACTCTCCCCAAAGATTTCTTATTTATTTCAAGATATCTTTACTTATTTCAATATTTCTTGATATTTAATTTTGAATTAAATGGTTCTCCATAATTACCATGCTGCCCCATTACTCAGCAAATTTTTTTGTTTGCTTACTAAAACTAAAGAGATTTTAGATGTTAAACATGTAAAATCAGCTTTATTGCTATAAAGGTTAAGCTAATTCACCAATAACAGCATGATGTTGCCACCACTGTGGCATAGATTAATGAGATTAATGAGAAAACTGAGATTAAATTACACACAGTTGAACTCTTTTCAGGCGACTTTTAAAAATTGATGGTTTGTTTTACAGATTTCAGAGTCAATGGTGTGGAATAGATGTACATTTTCATTCATATTCACAAAACTGACTACTTTTTTTATCCGTCACATAAAATCTCAATAACATTTTGTTTTTGCAAAATGGGAAAAAAAATTCAAGCAGTATAAATCGATTTGCAAGGCAAGTATCAGTGATTCATAGATTAACATTACTGAGACCAGGCCTTTAAACATAATGGGCTTTACATTATTTCCATGATGCTCTGTTTGATCTCCATCTTCTTTCATAGTCAGGCGGCTTCATGAGGTCGTTTTGTATTCCCCTTCATCACATCCATTGTAACCTTTGCCAACTCATTCACTTTGGGGTTGAAACGATTTATGAGGTTGGCTGTGAAATCCCTGATGTCTCTCTGACTAACAGCAGAGAAACCATTAGCACGAGTCAGACACTTCCTGGCTCAAATCAGAAACATTTCTGCTCCTCACAGCAACACATTCCAGTTGGAGAATCGCATTTTGAATGCTGCGACTTCACAACAGTGATGGATTAAAGAGGAAAATTAAACAGAAGGAAAAAGAAACTCACTTTGTCCTGCCAATGCCAGCGCTCCACAGCAACATGGTATCTGGTCCTGGTGAAAGTCACCTGAAAAACCAGAAAGAAACCAAAACCTGCAGGTTAAAATGTATAAAAAGTCTTAAAACACATCTACACTGCAAACACACAAAATTTTACCAAGTATTTTTGGTTTGGTTTATAGTGCAAATATTTTAGAACACTTTAAATAAGATAAAACTAACTTATAAATAAATTTTCAGCAAGATATAGGAGCTTGTTTTAAGTGAATAATTCCTTAATGTTGATGAAAAAGTGCTAGTTCCACTGGCGGTTTATTTCACAGTCAACTGTCCCTGCACCGTTACCTAGCAACGCCAGCCAAGCCCAGACCATCACCTAGCAACACACTCCGAGTTCCACCATGTTATTAATGTTAATAAAAAGTACTTTATTGATCCCAAAGGAAGTTAAATGTTGTTGTAACTCATTAATTCAGATTATAAGTACAGCTGGGCATTTACTGTATCGTTTATCATGATTAATTTCTTATAAGAATTTTCATTGATCATTGTCATGATAAATTCCAATTAATGATTTTTAAAAATAAAAAAAAATTGTCCATATTGTCAAAATGGTTATTTTTCCCTATTTTTTCAGTTTGTTGAATGAGAGTATTGATAAATACAAAGAAATTTGAAAATATTATTAAATGTATTTACTGTACTGTGTGGAGTTTAGTGTATTACAAATGGGAGTGTTTTTCAGAGGCAGTACTTGGTAAAATTTTGCAACGTCTGTCCACAAATAATCCATTTATTCTCACTGTTGGATATCAGCTACGGAGAGACATTTCATTCAAAATTAAATAAATAATGTTATTAAAATGTAAAAAAAAAAACATTCCATTAAATAAATAAACTATAACTTTTTCATCAATATTAAGGAATTCTGCCAAACTGGTGGTGTGACCTTTCCAAAGTTTCTCATTTTCTTCTTTCACTCCAACCTAATCTTATTTTTTATATTGAGGCAGTTTTGAGACAGAGTGGAAAAACATGAAACTGCTACTTATGCAGGTTGTTGCTAGGTAACCGAAGAATGAGTGAGTTGCTAGGTAACCG
>NW_015115470.1:17980-33335 GCF_001443285.1 Poecilia latipinna
GCTTAAGCGTGTGACCCCCATGTAATTGGAGCAAATCCTCCGGGGAACAGGGGGACCACCACCCCAGTCTGCCAATCCAGGGGAACTGCCCCCGATGTCCATGCGATATTGCAGAGTCACATCAGCCAACACAACCCTGCAACATCCAGAGCCTTAAGGAACTCCAGGCGGATCTCATTCACCCCCGGGGCCCTGCCACCGAGGAGCTTTTTGACTACCTCGGCGACCTCGTCCCTAGAGATTGGAGAGCCCAACCCAGAGTCCCCAGGCTCAGCTTCCTCAATGGAAGGCATGTTGGTGGGATTGAGGAGGTCTTCAAAGTATTCCACCCACCGGCCCACAATGTCCCGAGTTGAGGTCAGCAGCACACCATCCCCACTATAAACAGTGTTGGTGCTGCAGTGCTTCCCCCTCCTGAGACGCCGGATGGTGGACCAGAATCGCCTCGAAGTCATGCGGAAGTCTTTCTCCATGGCCTCTCCAAACTCCTCCCACGCCCAAGTTTTTGCCTCAGCGACCACCCGAGCCGCATGCCGCTTTGCCTGCTGGTACCCATCAGCTGCTTCTAGAGTCCCACAGGCCAAAAAGGCCTGATAGGCCTCCTTCTTCAGCTTGACAGCATCCCTCACCGAAGGTGTCCACCAACGGGTTCGAGGGTTGCCGCCGCGACAGGCACCAGCAACCTTGCGGCCGCAGCTCCGATAAGCCGCCTCGGCAATGGTCCACTCAGACTCAATGTCAATGTCAATGTCCCCCATCTCCGGCAGAACTTCGAACACGTTCCGGAGGAGGTGGGGGTTTACTTGAGTAACTTCTTTTGAAAAAATTTACTTTGAGTACGTTTTACTTTTATTCGAGTAAATTTGATTGAAGTAAAAAGAAAAATTTCTGGATTCTCTGAATGAAAAACATGTTTTAGCCAAAATCCACCAGACACAAACCTGCAGTTTTTGTTAAAGTTTAATAAGTTTGTTATTGAAACAAACTGATTTGGAAACATTTTATTGTTAGTTTTTGTTACTTATATGAATTATTGTAGTTTTTGTCCTTAAAACACCAAAATTTCCACTAAACTTTATATTTTGTTCCGTCTGATTATGTAGCTTTTAAGTATTAAATGATTGATCATTTGAACAGTTACTCAGTACTTTTTACCAAACACTTTTTTACTCTTATTTGAGTAATTTCCTGGACGGATACTTTTTACTTTTACTTGATTAAAATTATGTTGAAGTACTGCTACTCTTACTTGGGTATAATTATTGGCTACTCTACCACCTCTGCTCAAGTTAACGATTAATCGGTTACTGAATTAGTTGACGATTATTTCAAAAATCGATTAATCTTTTGTTTCACCTCTGGATATGTTTAGTTTTTGCTGTTGTAAAGGACACTTTGCACCCGTTTCCAGGTCGTCTCTCTGCTGGAGGCCTTTTATAAATCCCTCTGGCTGATTTTAAAGCAGCTTGTTTTCCTGCAGAGGAACAAACTGTGCGTCTTTCCTGCTTCCAGCGAGTGAATCACCAGCAGCCCTGAGCTCCAGAGCGCTGGACTGAAAACCTGCAGTCAGAATCATGTTGCGAGTCAGTGGAGCAACGAGAGGAAATCTTTAAACAGAAGTCTCTCTAGCTGGGTGGGTGGTTAGAACGGTTCAGAGCGATGCTGGGATTGGGATTTGTCTGAGCAAACCCAGAACAATGATGCAGATTAAAGTAAGTAGAGATGCTCAGATCTGATATTAATATCTGTATCGGTACCGTTCCCCATCCATAAGGGCAGATCTATTCAGTCTAATTCTATGCTTTGTTATTTATATTTACATTTCTAATTCCACGTTCTGAACCATTTGAAAGAAAAATTATTGCTTTATTCTTTATATGTTTGACCAAGGTAGTCAGCATATTGTTTCTCAGTTTCTTTATTATTTATTCTACATTAGCATTTTTACTGACTGGACAAATTAAAGTTGGTTTTCTACGTTTAATTGTATTTTAAAAAAACAAAATTTCAAGTCAATTCAGCACCGTTTTCCTGATCGATATTGGCCGATGGGTGAAAAGAGTTGATCAGTGCATCCAATAAATGTACAGATATTTATTGACACAAAGTTGGTACCAGTATCTTATCTATGATCATGTGGTAAGATCAATACTTTAGTTTCAGATTTCCTCCTGGAGTCTGATTTTAGTTGCTCAGATCTACCTACAGAATGATGTTTTGCACTTTGCTTTAGGAAAAGATACACAAATGTATTTTATTTTTCTATTTTTCTGTTTATCACATTAATATTTTATTAAAGTATTTTGTAAACCTATTTCAACTTTGTCCAGATTCCATTAACAAAATAATTTAAAGAAAAATCCACAAAAACTTCAAAAGATCAGAAGTTTGATAAACTTAAATCATAAAAAGTATTGGTATTGTATTGGTATCGATATCGATATCCGTATGAATATCAGTGACACTGGCCTTGTATTTATTTAGTTTTGGATCAATAAAAATATCTCGAATAGCTTGGGAATAAAAAAAAAAGCATTTTTTAAAAATAAAAAATATCTGATATAGTGTGGCTGGGGAACTAAATTTCTACAAAAACGGAGGGAAAATAAATATTTTAAAAATATGCTGGTGAAATAGTGTAGTTTGAAAAAACTACACGTTTGGCTGGGGAATCAAATATTTGCATTGGAGAAGAACATGTGGAGCATGTGAAGTAGAAACTGAATTACTTCGATGTAGTTGTACATGGCCAGATCTGCGATGGCGTGGTCGTCAGGGACCCGGACCCTGCTGTACTCTGGCAGCACCGCACCTGTGCAGGTAAAACCCAGAATGACTCTGTTACCGGCTCCGGACTCTTTCTGCACCAGTGGGTTTTATTTAAAAGACATAAAGACACTTACTGAAATCCTCATTGAACTGATTCATTATTTCATCAAAGACAATGCAGTCTTCAAAGCCCTGAAAGCAAAAAAGAAGGAAAGAATATCAGTGATTCTTTAATAGCTATGAACAGATCTAAAGTGATTCTTTGTTCACGTTTTGATCGGATCTAAAGTGATTCCCCGTCAGCCCGCCTCCCGTGCTCGGCGGTACTCACGGCGTTCATCCCCTGGCCGTAGAAAGGCACCACAGCGTGGGCCGCGTCCCCCATGAGGACGCATTTATCCCCGATGTGATACGGGGAGCACTTCACGGAGACCATGGCCTGAGCAGGCAGGCGGAAATAATCCCTCCTGAGGGTGGCGCTGCAAAGGACAAAAGCAAACAAAACAATTACAAACTTCCTGAGAGCAGCTGATCTAATCTGATGTTTCCTTCCTAAACAACGGAGTCGCCCTGCTTGCAGTGGAAGCGTCTGTCACAGCTGGGTGCCGCAGAGCAGCGCGATCTGTCCGCTGTGGTTTAATGAAAAGGTAACGGGGGGAAAGCCCGCGCTGGGCTGCTCACACCTCACCGCTCCGAATAAAAGTCTCCGGCTTTATTAAGGCTACTTGCATCCTGCCGACTATCCGTCACCCGCAGAAAATTAAACGCCTTGCGGCGGCAGGAATCTGCGTGAGCATTTAATTTCACAGTCCGCTGCTGATGCGCCCGCCTTGGGTGGGGTGACGACGGCTGAAGGTGTTTCTGACCCAACAGGTCGGGATGAAGAGGCAGGAAGGAGGAAGAGGAGACGCCACGTCACAGACAGAGGAAGGTCGCTTACGCTCCGATTAGCGGGATGGCGTCAGGGAAGTATTTTTGGAAAAACTCGATGACTTCATCTCCTGTGGAGATTTTCTCAAACTCTTCAAAGGGCATGAAGAGGGTGCAGGTAAACGTCTTGTCCTAAAGCAGAAAATCAGCGAAAGATGCATTAATGTTATCCTTAAAACACATTTAATGCGGCCCTGTAGACCAGGGGTGTCCAAACTTTTTGACACGTGGGACAAAAGTTCAGAAGAGGATTAGGCCACTGAAAAAAATAATTCTGACTTTAATCTCAGAAAAATATTAACTGATTAAAATTAAGAGATTAAAGTCAGAATTGTTTTTCAGAAACTTCTTCCATAAATAGTAATTACAGACCATAAAAAACAAATTAAAATCAAGGGTCATTTTAAATTGCTTCTTAAAACTTATTTCATTTGTTGCCATTTAATTAAGTCCTGATACTGTAAACTTTTCTGCTGTGATGTTTTATTTTCTTTCTTTTATTTTCTTCAATTTATTCTTGTGTTTTTGTTTTTGTGCAGCACTTAGTGCAGTTTCTGTCATGAAGTGGTTTTGGTGAGGAGATGACGCTGAGACCCAGGTGAAATGATGAATTTGATGAGTTTAATGAAGAAGCTTGGAGCAGTCCAGGAACAGGACTGCTCCGAGCGCACAGCGATAGCCAGTAGCACTGAATACAAAGACTGACAATACTTGAGCTAACGCCGACCAGGACTTGATCAGTTCAACTGAGACGACGGACAGACTCAGCAGCAAACACTTGACAATAGACAACATTAGACAAGGACCCGACAAGAACACAGACAACAGGTGGGACTAAGTGCACACAGGGGTAATCAAGGCAACGAGACACACCTGGGAACAATCAACGGGGAGAACAGAGACACAGGGAGCAAACTGAAGACAAAAAACTCTAAAAATAAATACACAGAAACACGATCCTGACCGTTTCAACCTGTTCTTAAAAGTCATATATTGATAAATTTGACATTCAAAGTGGACTGATATTTATTGCGGATACAAAACTTTAATTTTTTTTATTACATATTTTTAATACATATTAAATTTAAAAAAAATGTCCTTGTTTTTCTAGAAAAATTCTGGGATTACTCTTAAACTTTCTGAGATTTTTGGCAGAAATTTACAACATACTACTACTTTAATTTTGCATGTTTGCTGTATGAAAAGAAATGCTTCTAGTTTAAGCTTTTTATTGAAAATTGTCCACAAAAATTGTCAAAGTATTAGTTTAAGTGATGCTAACTCCCACCTGCAGGTGGCAGTATTTCTTACTTTTACAACTTTGCTGCCTGAAACTGAAAATTTGTTTGAGCGAATAAATTGTTCTTTGTTGCATTTTTTCTCCTGTACACATTCAAAAATATATATAAAAGCAATAAAGAAAAGCATTTCTCACTCACCAGGTTGGGGAGCGCGATCATCATAAAGGTGTTTCTGGGCCAGATGTGCAGGTAGTTCGGCTTCATAGCGAACTGCAGATGAAGGTGGAAATAAGCTAAGATGTGAAAGAGCAAAGCCTGATCTGATCTGAGCCTCAAGCCGCCGTAAAACCCGCCTGACCTCCCCGTTTCTCGGCGGCATGGTGAGCTCCATGTATCCGTGCGGGATGTACGTCTGGCTGTAGTTGAAGCGGCTGCGGCGCAGGAACTGCTTCCGGACGGCGGAGAACGCTCCGTCGCAACCGACGATCAGGTCCGCTTGAGTCTGCGTCTTGGATCCGTGCGGCCTGAAAATCAGATACTTCCACTTAAATATGATCAAAGTGAGACCTACGATTATTTTAATAATCAATTATTCTATTGATTAATCGGATGAAAAAATTCAACATTCTGTAGATTTTTAACGTAACCACTGAAGTCTTGCTTTAAAGAGGATTCAGACTTTAATATCAGAATTCAATCAAGCAAATCTAGTCATAAGACTCAAATCACGGGTCAACTGGGTCAATCACAGAACCAAGAAGAAATATTTATGTGATTATTTTTATATGCCAACACAATAATTGACATGATACACCTAAGAACGTTTGGTTATTTATTTGAATTTTGACATAAAATTAAAATTCTGAGAAAAATTTAGAATTTTGAGAAACATTTCTTTTTGTTCAGTGTTTAATTCTCTTCCATATAGAGCATATTGACAAAGGTTTTTTATCTTAAATTGAAATATTTTTGTGCAGTTTTGTCTTAATTGCTGCTCTGTGTGTTATTATTTGAGTCCAGTTAACGATTAATTGATCACTGAAGTAACTGAAATTCCTAGCGATTAATCTGATTAATCGTTTCAGCCCTGAATTAAAGCAACTCTTCCACCTGAATTCAATCCAAATGTTTTAACAATCTGTTTTTTCGCCTGGGGGATCATTAATTTACACTTGAATAATTTAAGGAGCAGCTTGTTGAAGCTGCATAAACAGACTGACGCCCTGGTTCATAGGAAGACTTTTTTAATGCCTACTTTTAAAAATGTGCAGAGGACTGCAGATTAATGAGTGATGGAACAAGCAAACACACACAGATGTATTTTTATTTAATTGCAGCACAAATTTGAATATATTTATTGAGTTTTTACATGATTGACAAACACAATATAGCTGATAATCATGAGCAACACTTTCCAGATTTTGTCTTTACCAGCTTTAGATACTAAATTATTTCCAGTTTTTTCTTTGTAAAACACCTCAGATTGAATGAAATGTGTATTGGATCAGGTTATGTCTGTACTTTGACTGGGCCATTCTGACACACAGTTATTCTTTGACCTAAACCACAGATGTAGGATGATTTACGGCTCACATTTTTGATTTTTGCTTGTGAAACAACAACTAACGTACAATGACGTTTGTGACTGCAGTTTGAGGAAATGTGAAACTGTAACACATCACACTGTAAAAAGTAATCTTAAAAAAACAATAAAAATTATCTGCCAACCGAACAAGAAAATGAGACTTGTCAAAACTTTCCAAAATAAGTAAAAATACCTTGAAATTAATGTTTTGTTTTTATAAGATGACTATTTTTATTCATACAAATAAGATATGAGACTTATTTTCAGAACACGTAGATATCCTTGAATTATGAAAATAGTATTTGACATGTTAAGCATTATATTTCTTGAAACCAGAAAAGATACACAAAAAAGTGTACTTTTACTGATACAAAAGATTATCGTAAATTGTTTGTTTTTTTTTCATTGCATATTTTACTTGTTTTTTTTGGTCATTTATTTATATTTAGACAAAGAGCATTTCTTTCTTTTACACCTTTTTCAGCTACATCAAGCCTCACAGTCACTTCAGGTGTGAAAATAAAAAAATCACTTTTATAGGTGGTAAATAACAAGACAGATACAGTAAAGCTTAATGCATTTTATAGTTCATAAAGCTCTCCACCTTCAATACAGCAAAAACTCACCTCTGTATCAGTCAGGAGGTGCTACAATACAGCAGAAACAAAGAAAATCTGTCAAAATTGACTTTGCAAAACACTGAGGGTGTTCATATATCTGCCTCCTTCTGCAGAAAACTCATTTCATTCCTACAGGGTCGAATAAAAGAGTAATTACAGCAGCCAGTAGACATAACCCACAGTGGTATTTTTTTTTAATGATAAATCTTTCAAACCTTTTCTGTCTTTTTCTCTAATTACGCAGCCATTAGATTTAACCTCTCTGTTAGGTGGAGCCTGTCGAGTCTGAAATGAATTACTGGGCTTTGTTTCCTGAGCTCTGCCTGCTGGAACCATAGGAGAAAGGAACTTTGGAAATCGTCTTGAACGGTTGTCACTGTTGCACAGTCGACTGCAGCTTGTTTTTAATCATTTTAACACATTTTAGCACCAGCAAACAGACATTTTTATCGCTAAAGCTGATCTTGATCATGTTATGATAGTTTTATGGGAAATAAAAAACATGTTCATTACCTTTTTTAAACAAAGTTATTCTTAAATAGTGAGATATTATCTCACTATTTAAGAATGAGCTCTTTTAGGGCGTCATGTCACTTTAAATAAAAATAAATTGCTGTTAGCCACGCCCGCTAACTCTAACTTTATGCAGCAAGTGAATTATGGATGGCAGGTCAACAAGAGAAAGCTTGTCTTTTCCAAGAACGCAGCTCTGATTGCTAGGTAACAGGCAGTGCTAGGTTGGGGTTGCTAAGTAACGGGCAGTGCTAGGCTGGGGTTGCTAAGTAACGGGCAGTGCCAGGCTGGGGTTGCTAAGTAACAGGCTGTGCTAGGCTGGGGTTGCTAAGTAATGGGCAGTGCCAGGCTGGGGTTGCTAAGTAACAGTGCCTGCTGATTTGTGATGTTGCATTCCAAAGGTTTTTAACGCGACTCATTTTTCAGACTCAAAAAAACATAAAGTTATTGCTAAAAAATGGCCGGTTGATTTTGTTTTTTAAGTGCTTCAGCTGCTTTTAGGAGCAGCAGAAACTCAAATGGAAGTACAAAAATGTGGAAAAATATGAATTTGGCATAAAAAGTAACATTAGAACCCAACAGATAAAAAGTATACTTTAACCTAGAACTTAATATTTTTTGTACCCCTAATAAATAAAAATAAGTACACTCTGTACACATGTTTTGTTGGCTCTACTGAAAAAATAAAGGCAAGAATTTCCACTCAGTTACCAATATTGCCTATTATTAACTAAATAATAGTTAATAATTATTTTATTAACTAAAATAAAATAATTAATAATAATTATAAGAAAAACCAATATTTCTTGGTTTTCTAAACCAAGAAATATTTGGTGACTTACGTGACTTACTTCACCTCCCAAACCAAAATTAAGTTGAATAAATCTAATATTAATTTAGAATTTCTGGTAATATTAAGTTGAAAAATTACACTAACCACGTTACTCTAACTTAATTTTATTTTTACATGTGCTCATGACTACAGAAGTAATTTGGTTCCAAAGTTATTAAAGTAACTTTTCAAACCGCATAAAATCACTTTTTCCAACTGATTAAACAGTTTATTGGAAATGTTCTGTAATTTTAAGTTCAATAGCCATAATAACATCTGTAATCAAAAGCATTGCTAATAATAGCAGGTATGTAACACAAGGAACGACAAAGCATCTGGGGTTGACCTGTTCGTATGGGGGGGTTCCAAAATGAAAATCTACTTAGGGCCCCGAAAAGGCTTTGGCCGGCCGTGTCAATACAAATCAATACCAAACATTTCAAGATATTCTAAGCTAGATTCTCCCTCCACTTTGTGTTGGTCTGTCTCATAAAACCCCAGTAAAAAACAACAGTGGAAAAAGTTAAAGGAGCGGGAAAACGTCTGCACGGAGCTGTGGGCGTTAAAATAAATGGATATTTTTTAATTTCCAGATAAGACTGCATTTAATTTGAGAATCTGTGTACAACAGTTTGTGCTTCTGCCTGGTGCTTTAATTATGAGCAGAAGCGCGAATCTTCCCACCCGAAAAGAGCTGGAGGTGTTTCAGGGTTAACTGGATTGTAAATTGTGCGTCACATTTTCCTCGGGACACTCAGTTATGAAAAAACAAATTAATTACTCACAGCCTTTAAAAACACAACAAGTCTATTACATTTCTAAACCCTCGTCAGCTAACAGTGTTTTTCAAAGTGGTGCCTCCAGGGGGCGCTCAGAAAGTTGAAGGGAAGATGAGAAAAAAAAACAATGATCTGTCAGAGTTGGTGTATGGATCAACATTTTTTATTATTTTTATTTTTGCTGAACCCAAACACCAGATTCTGCAGCACATCCACATTTAAGGTTGTCAAAGTCAAGCTAGCATAACTGACCTACTTCCCTCTCCCTCGCTATTTTTTTTTTTTTTACTTAAAACATTTTTCTGACCTGGTTATCTAGTTGTCATAGTGTTGACAATTAGTAGCAAAGTATTGTGCCCCTTGTTCATTTATATATCAGGTGAACATTTAAGATTTAGCTCGTTGTGTTGACAACTTGACAGCTAATGCTAGTCATCGTAGGCAGCAGCTGTTTGTCCGTTTTGGGGGAAGAATCTTACACCCCTGATATCAGGATGAAAATTATCAAGAGGGGATTGTAATGACAATTTGTATTGTCTGGTAATAAAGTATTAATATATTATCTAATAATAAAATTTTCCGCCACAGAATTCATGGCCATTTAAAACTAGAAAGTATCAGGTTAGCATTTTTGCTAACTTAATGTAATAATTCTGAAACTTTTTGTTTCCTTACATATTTTATAGTTTTGTCCGTTTGCAAAAGGAATCCTCTCTAGGGCGATGACCAGAGCTGGGTAGCAACTAATTACATTTACTCAATTACATTTAGTTAATGAGTAACTTCTTTTGAAAAATATACTTTCAGTACATCTCTTTAAAAAAAAAAGTTACTCAATGTAACTTTCTTTGAAAGTTTCCCTGGCAAAGCTTAAGTACAGTGTATTTTAGTACACTGTACTTTTTACTTTTATTTGAGTAATTTTATTATAAAGTATTTCTACTCTTACTTGAGTAAAATTTCAGTATTTTCTTCCCACTGAATCACAAGCAAACATGTTTTAACCTGAAATTCACCAGACCTACACCTGAGGCTTTTGTTAAGGTTTTAATTGAAAGAAACTGATTTGGAAAAAAATATTTTGCACGATTTTGTTTTGTTTTTTTTACTTATATGAATTAATGTCATTTTTGTCCTTAAAATATTAAAATTTCCACTTAGTTTTATAATTTGGTCCATCTGATGGTATAATGTTTAAATATTAAATGATTCCTAATTTGTTCAGTTTCTCACTACTTGAGTAGACTTTTTACCAAATACTTTTTTACTCGAGTAATTTCTTAGATGGCTGCTTTTTACTTTTATGAGATAAATCTTTAGCTGCTCACCACCCCCAGCATGGAGGTGTCTCTGCAAGCGATCACTAACCATTTACCTGCCGAAGGTCATTAGTCCGGTTTCAGCATTCCAGTCCTGCAGTTTGTGGTCGAAGTTCAGCTTTGTGTTTGGATACGTCTCTGCCGCTGTGAGTTACAAAAACAGCTTGTGATGCAACAGCAGCTGCCATGTCTTCTTACAATACACCCGAAACTTTTACTAAGCTAAAGAGAGGGTCAGCAAAAACTGAACGATCATCAATGGAGCCGCGGAGCTGCAGCTGGGATCTGTGCAAACTGATGTTTTTGGGTTTTCACACTGTGAAATCTCTTTATCTGCAGATCAGCAGCCGCCTGAATCAACTACGATAAGAGCAGCGACAATCTCTGCCAGTGCATCCAGGCAGTCTAATTAAAAACAGAGCCAAGCTGCCACACTTTAACTCTAAGAGGCTCCTCATTAAATATTAGGAAAAAATCCTTACAGCTACGAAAAGAAAGGAAAACACATCCCCTTATGTCGCCTATTTAAGGAATGCCAGGAAACATAAATGGAGAGAAAAGTGCCAAAATCTGGACAAACGATAAAAAAGCAAATACTTTATAAAGACCTGTGACAATAAGTAACAAAACAATTTTAATACAATTAAAGGAGATCCTAAAAGTCCAATTAAAACCAAGATATCTGGCTAAACTGGTTGATATTTAACTTAAACGATAAACCAGGTTTTTATTACTTTAAATGCAATTTTGATGTTGGTTAACGTCAAGTTGTTCAGTTCAGTTCATTACAGTTCAGTTTGAATAAATCCAGTTAAAAAAATAATCGCTTCAGCTAAACTTATCCAGTTCAAATTCATTTTAGTTCAGTTTTCTTTGCTTTTAGTTCTGTTAAGATATACTTAGCTCAGATGACTTAAATTCAGTTCAGTTTAAAATTTTCAGTTGAAATAAATTCAGTTAAAAATAATTGCTTCAATTCAAATTAAGTTATTCAGTTCAGTTTGGTGCAAATTACATGAATTCATCTCAGTTCAGTTCGTCTTAGTTTATTTCCGTTAACTCACTGAATCAATTTGATTTAAATTATCCAATTCAGTTCAGTTTTTTATATTTATTTTTTTAAGGTTTTATTGGCTCTAGTGGCCTTTTTTTTTATTTGATAGTTAGTTGACAGGAAGGTGGGTAGCGAGAGAGAGGGAGGACATGCGGCAAGGGTCACCAGGCCGGGAATTGAGCCTGTGACAGCCGCGTTGAGGACTGAGGCCTCCATATGTGGGTTGTGCTTAACCCCTGCGTCACCACAGCACACCCCCAATTCAGTTCAGTTTAATGAAAATTTTATTAATTTAGTTCAGTTTACTTCAGCTTTTTTTTAGTTAGGTTTAAAATAAATTCAGTTCAGTTTTAATTAGTTCAGTTCAATCCTGTTTTATTGAATTCAGTTTGGTTTAAACTAGTTCAATTAACCAATTTAATTTCAATTAAATAATTCAGTTCAGTTTAAATACATTTGATTAATTAAAGAAATCGCTTCAGTTAAACTCAAATTATGGATTTTAGTTCAAGTCAATGCAAATTAAACAAATTCAGTTTATTTTAGTCCAGTTTAAATAAAGTGAGCTCAAGTGGATTAATTCAGTTTAGTTTAACTAATTTCAGTAAAATACATTTTTAGAAGCAGCAGTTCAATCCCATCTAGTTATAAAACAATGCAGTCAGATGCAGTTAGCATTAAGCTAACAGAAAAACAAATATGAACATTAAATATCATTCCTAACTGAGCAGCAATGCAAATTATAATTTAGAAAAAAATAATAAAATGCACATTATGAAGTTGAAAGAATGAAAAGAAACCACATTTGGCCTTTTTAATCAGAAAACTAGCAAGTTTAATTAGTAGAAATGTGTCCAGTATTACAATTTTATCAATATTCACTAATTATTTAACCTCTAGCCACATTCCCAGAGGGGTGATGCATCTGTAAACCGCTTTTACTCCAACTTCTTTCTGCAGATGATGTAACAAAAAATAGGTCATAACTGGATGTGTCTAATTCAGACATGATTCGTCTATTTTCCATTCTTACCTGTTAGCAGCTCTTTGTTCAGATTGGCTCTGTCAACGGACAGGATGTACTGAAAAGAGAACAATATTTAATGTAGCCTAATCAAACAGAAATGTGAACATGTCCCTTTAGAAGGGAACAGGAAGGCTGCAGGGTTTGTTTGCTTCCTGGTTTTCTGGAATATTTTTGTTTTATTTAACCATGAAGGTCCCTTAATGGGATTATGAGCCTCTGCCAAACTGGCAGCAGGGAAATCATTTCTATTTTCAGACGAGGATCACATTTAAATTATATTTAGTAAAAATATGTAAAAAATGTATATGTAGTTTTAATTTATCATACACTGCAAAAACACAAAATCTTATCGTAATTTTGATCTAGTTTCTAGTGCAAATATCTGACTACATTTGAAATAAGGCGAAACTAAATTACAAATAACTTTTCAGCAAGAAATAGGAGCTTGTTTTAAGTCAATAATTCCTATAACAAGATATTTTCCCATGTTAAGTGAAACAATCTGCCAGTGGAACTGGGTTGCTAGGCGACGGGCTGGGCTTGGCTGGCGTTGCTAGGTAACGATTGTGAAATAAGTGATATACTCTGCAAGTGGAACTAGAACTTTTTTTAATCAATATTGAGAAATTACTTACTTAAAAGCTCCTGCATCTTGTAATTTAATTTTCTCTTTCTAAGATATTTGAGTAGAAACTGGACCAAAAATACTTGGTAAGATTTTGTGTTTTTACAGTGTATTTATTTATCATCCATCTCTAGAAAAGTATGAGATTGAACACAACCCCAAAGCAGAAAGACATCGGCAATAACCTCAGAAAAGCATCTGTGGTTTGTGGAAATTTTATTTAAGACGTCTGGAAGGCTGTGAAAATTTAAATTTAGATTTAAATTTAGTGAATTTAATTTGACCTTTACATTCACTTAAAGGTCAAAGTGTCCAAAGCTAAATTAAATCTAACACTAATAAGAGCCCCCACCAAAAAAAAATAAAAAATATCTGGAAGAATGGTATCTGGGGATGTAAGACCAATGTTACTTCTCAGGCACAGTGGTGGTGGAGTGGTGATGTGGGCTTACGAACAGCAGCAAAAGAACAAAATAACAAAGGTATTGCAAATGGCAAGAGTGACTGAACATCACTGATGGGACTTTAAGATGCAGTTGCAGAAGCTAATATATCCCTCCCCCACAGCCTGATGCTGCCACCACCATGCCTGGGTGTTGGTTTGGTGTTTTCAGGGTGACTTATAGTGTTAGTTTTCCAACAAAAATTGGGCTTTCCTTCTTTTTTTGCTTCATCTTTGATGAGTAAAGAATTACATCTTGTCTCAAATAGTTTATGACTTCCTGATTGATTAAACTTAATTTAAAAGACGCTGCCGTTTTTTTCTTACAATAATATGCTCAATTCTGACCCCAATCTTTGTCCAAACTCTGCAGCAGAACAATGAATATTTTATCTGAAGGCTGAATTTGTACATATGATGCAATCCTTGCAAACTTTTTCCCAACAAGATGTTTCTTGCATAGTAGAGAAATCGTCTTTCATTATGGGAAGCGCTCTCTAAAAATGTGAATGTTTATTTTTTTGTATTTATTATTTATATGAATAACAGATTTCATTGCAACAGAAACTTTTCTAACTCCTAAACTAAAACTCTACCAAAGCTTGTAAACGGCGGCGGTTCTGCAGGTTTACCTGTCCTTTCTTCCCATACGGGATCGGAGATTGTTTCCCACTTAGCGAATGAATCATCCTGGCATTCATCGGGATTCCCTTAGAAACAATCTGGGGAAAAAAAATTGAATAATTAATAGTAAAACACTGAGATGAAACTGTTCAGGATGGACATTATGCACTACTTTTGTGTTGGACCAAAAAAAGTATTTTTAGAAGTATCTTTATTGAACTGCACTTTTTACTTGAGTGATTTTATTATAAAGTATAGCTATACTTACTTGAGTAAAATTTCTGGACACTCTACACCAATTTAAGCTAAAGTAAGATCTCTTGTTCGTTAGAAAAGTTTATTTTCTAATGTATTGTTCTACTGTTCTACCTGCTGTGTCAGATGATACAGAACAAAGATGGCGGCCATAACAGAACGGGAAAGAGAAACGGTCTTAAAGTCCGGTGTGGGACTCAAATTGCACTTTATACGGTTCTTTTTTTAAATATACAAGCTCCTTACGTTTCACTACGGCTACGTTCACACTGCAGCCTGAAGTGACCCGAAACCAATTAAAAAAAAAAAAAAATATGCGACCTGATATTTTAAAATGTGACCTGAATCTGAACGACCATGTCGCATTCATCTGACATGAACGTCACTGATACGCGCAAACGGGAAGAAAAACAACAACCATGGCGCACAATAATGAATATTAAGTTGTAAATGTGCAGACTCCGGGTGGACAACAACTTTAAAATCGTAAGATAAGCTCCACCGTTAGCATCCACGTTTACTTCCGCAAACACAGCTTTACGGCGGTGAGCACGCTCTCTGTGTGACGTTATTGCGCCCTCTACTGCGCATGCGGGACACTTTCAGGTCGTTTGTAGTTCACACTGGAGATCACAAACAAGTCGCATTTGGAAGTGTGAACGACAACGGCAAAAAAAAAAAAAAAAAAGGAAAATTTTACAAAATTTCGGGGCCTCAAGGGGTGCGGTGGGAATTTCACC
>NW_015115470.1:36317-70172 GCF_001443285.1 Poecilia latipinna
TTTGTAGTTCCCCCTGGAAATCAAAAAAAAGTCGCTTTTGAAAGTGTGAGAGACAACGCAAAAAAAAAAAAAAAAAAAAAATCAGATTTGACAAAATATCGGGTCACTAAAGGTTGCAGTGTGAATGTAACCTATGAGCCTCTTCATACAAGAGAAAACTCTGTTTTTTAAGAAAATGGTTGCTTGTCAGTTAATCGTTAGTCTAATGATAAGATTAATCAACTTTAGATTAAGTCATTAATCGATAACTTGCATCTGTAAACATTTTTCATGTTTTGTAAAAGTGCTGCCTGAATTTGTTGTCTTGTAATTAAGTTATTTGTATTCATTTATGTTCATTTAGTCTGTCAAACACCAGAATTTGGACATAATTTTAAATTTTAATCCTTTACCTTTCCTTGAGTAAAAATAAGTTGAAGAAATTTAAGTTTTACTCGAGTAAAATCTTTGGGTACTTTACCACCTCTGAATAAAACACGTCACCTAAAAGTTGACCCCACTATCCATTAGATAAACATCCGCGGCTGTTCGTTGCCCCTGCAGTCCTATCAAACGTATGCTAATCTTTACAGCTTACCTTTTCTCCACTTGTGCATGAGTAACTTCATTCAATCAGCATACCTTATCCTCCATTCCAACATGTTTCAGGGCTGTCCGGCCTCTGTGGGACAAAGCCAGGTTGATGCTTCTGCCTTTCACTACTTTGGCTTTCCGAATATCTGACCAAAAACACACAGAATAATTTGACTCCAGCTTTGTTCATCAGTTTTTTTATTTTGTTTGATTTGTAGATAAAAGCTACCTTCTCTTGTTTCAAAGACTTCCACCTCAAAGCCTCTTTTGGCGAAGAAGCAGGCGTTGAGTGCCCCCACCTTAAAGATGAAAAGTGGTGCATTGATAATGTCAGCTTAGTTCAAAATGCCTTTTCTATGCTTCCTGTTTATAGTTTCACTTTTCCTACATGACATGATGACAGAATAATGCTTTGTAAAACCAAGCTGTCGCCATGTTTGCACCCAGAAAGTGTAAAATAAATATTATATACACACACTGAACTGGAATTTTCACTTTCATTTTCCCTTCTTACCAAACCAGCGCCCACCACTGCCACCACTTTCTTGTCTTCTCGTCTGTGCGCTGATTCCTCCATGTCGCTCAGCAGAGTTCCCCGATGGTCTGACCCAGGTTCTCTGTCCGGTTCAAAGAGCTTTGCAGAACTGCTGAGTTTTGATTTAAAAGAGGAGGGGCGTTGCATATCCCACTACAGTCTGATGAACGTCCCTGTAACTATCAGTTCCTCTTTCAATGCAAACAGAAACAGAAGATAACAGGGCGCTCACTGCAGTCAGGCGATATATTTTAAGAGTAAAAGTCTCAACTTCTTAGCAAATAGGATTTAAATTACTTCTCAGAGTGCTGGATGCTACTCTTAAGATTTTAGGAAATGTCTCTCTTACATTGGAACAAATGAGGGTCATCCAAAGTTCATTATTGCTGCAACACCTGTGTTACAATAAAAATATAACCGTGAAGGTTTTTGGGTTTCACGTCATGCCTCAAATGAAGGTGAAATGATGAAAAACGGTTGAACAAATATAGGATTCTGACTCCATCTAGTGGAGAAGATTGGATACTGCAGCCGCCAACAGTTTCTCAGCACATCTGAAAAACATTCAGTAACTTTGACCTAAAATAACAAAATCAGTCAACATTAAAGAATGATTCACTTGTTTTTAATTCAACAGAAGGAAACCGTTTCTACAGTCACAAGAAATTGAGAATACAGAAGCATTAGCGCATTGTGGAAATATTCTTTCATTCAGTCTTAAAAAAAATTTATTTCCTTCAGATGTAACCAGATTAGAAAAAGGAGACCAGGTGGAAATTATTTAATTGCAAAATAAATCCGGCAGTTCAAAATTATAGGAACTAAACAGCATCACAAAGACTTTTCCTTTCACTCGACTTTAAATCAAAATGCTAGGATGGATAACTCTCTAAAGAGCCTTATTTATTTATTTATTTATTTATTTATTTATTTATTTATATCCTTGTAGCGGTTTCACAAGTTATCTGTCAGGCTGCTGTCATATAAAATATGTATTAAAATTATTTTTTATTGGTTTTATGTTATTATTAAATGTTCTGATAGACTAAAACTTGTTTTATTATTAATAATTGTTCCACAATCATAGTCAAATTAACTGAAATAAATGTTTAAAACTCTGTGTAACAATTAAATATATCAGATCCACGTTTTAAAAATGTAATTAATGGAATAAAACAGCATTTCTATGATATTCTGACTTTCCTCCAAAAATAAGCTCTATAGAAAGAAACATAATCAACACAAGACATGTTATTAATGAACATTTACAGGAATGAACAGAAGCAAAGAGGGCTTATTCACGTAAATACATTAAATGAGGTGTTTAAGTATAGTGTTTTTGTTTAGAGAATAAATTAACATCACTAAACTTACATCTGTGTTTCTGTATTTTCAATAGAGTATTATTAGCCTAACAATATAGTTCTGTTTAATGCTTTTGGCTCCAAAGAGTAGATTCTAAATTATTTAGACGTACCCAGCGTTGGATGCACCAATAAAAGTCTAGCATGACGTTGCTTGCGACTCGATGTAAAAAGGAAATATCCATACAGACTGTTTAATCAATTTCCGAATCAATGACACAACACAACATTTAGATAAACTGCAGATTGCTTGCTTCTTGACAAATGTTTTAACTTAGCTGTTTATGGCTGTTTGATCTCTGCTGTTGTGTCCGAGTGGACGATTGAAATAATTTCCCGTTAACCGGCGAGTTACGACACGAAATATCCGCTAGTCCTGCGCTCGACTAGTTGAGTCTGTTTAAAGATGGCGCTGTAAAGCCCATGATTTGTTTTCTATGGGTGCAAAGTATGTTTAAGTGCATTAACCGAACGGCCCAGTTCACCAGATATCTCAAGTCAACAGGAAACAGCGTCTGTGTTAACCAAGGATTTAGGTAAGGCTCGCCGGTTCATTTTTAGGTTTTAAATAAAAAAATAAAAAGTAACACCGGCTTAAGCACGACAAGACGGTGAAGCTAACGGAGCAACGTTAGCTGGCTGAGTCGCTCAATTTGGTTAGGAGATTCAGCTAACGGCTGTTAGCCTCGTTGCTATATTAAGATGCAGCTTTAACAATTATGTAACATGATTAAATTCGAAACTTTTTCTAATTTATTCATCAATCCCTCCAAACCCAGCGGCTTAAGTCGGTGGTATCTTGGCGCGTGGTAACTTTTCTGGCATGTATTAAATAGAACAAGCTAATGCTAGCCTCTTCCTTTTGTGAGTCAGAGGGATTAAACATGTTCTCCCGATGTTTCATATCAGATTAAAAAACATAACAAAACTCTGCTTTTAGCTATTTTAGTCTGCTCTATTTGTTTGTTTTTAACCACACTAATATAATTTTTACATGAGGTCGTTAAATGTTGATATTTATAGCCGTTCAAGCGGATGACAAGTATGGTAAGCGGTTAGTATTTAAAAAAAAAAAAAATCCGTACGTTAAAGTCTTATTTTAATCCTTAAATCAGGGTTTCCCAACGCACATTGCTCTGTATGTTTTAGGCGTTCCCCAGTTTCAGCACACCTGCTTTAAACTGATGACTGATTAACAGGCTTTTACTGAACTGCTGTCATCTGCAGCCGGTGTTTAAACTGTGGATCATTATTGAGTACGTTTTCAGAGCTACATAATTTAATTAACTGTAAACTTGTAAAATAAGCAATTCATCCCAAGATAAATTAAAATGAGCTCGGTAAATTCAATTTTGGTTATTTTTTGGTAGATCAATTTTGTTTACAGAAATGTCATAATCCACTTTAGTTATAGTTTTTGTTGTATTGGAGCTTTTTTCTGGATTTATTTGTTGTGTTTTTTATGTGTTTTATTTTACTTAGTGTTTAGTGTTCTTTATACATTTAAAGTTTATTAACCTTTGAGAGGGAGCAAACTTGCACTATTATGCCAATGTCAGTATATTATTTGGAAATGGTCTAAAAATTACAATATTATCAATATTATAAACTTGATCTCTTATGGTCATAAATATTAATGAATAAGCAAATTCCAATAAAGTATATTCTATTCTATTATAAATACTTGCCAAACAAGTGATGTAACTTTTCCTCTGTTAACCAGTTTTGTTTCTAGTTGTTTTTCATTTTTTTGCAATTGGGGGCAAAACCTGATGTTCCAGTAACTCACCAGGTGGTTGCTAGGCAACCAAAGGATGAGTGAGTTGCTTGGTAACCAAAGTGTGACTGAGTTGATTCCATCAACTGTGCTTAGCTAGGTTGAGCAGCTGCAGCTGTTTCTCAAACTACATCCCCCAGAATGCGAAAAAAAGCTCAAATTTTTCAGGTAGATCGAACGTGGTTTTTATCAGTTTTGCAGTTGATGCTAATGTTTCACTTAAATGAGTAAAACGATTAAGGTGTAGATAATGGGTGTTCTTGTAACTCCACTGCACTATAACAATAGAAAGCTCTTTGGAGTGGATGATGCCGACTTATTGATTCCAACATCCACTTAAATGCGTCCTTCAAGCTGCTGCTCTACTTGGCTCACCCCGTTGGGATTTATTACAACTGAAAACTGAACAGGGAGGATAATAACTTATCATAATCTAATGGCTGGTTAATAGTTTCTGGATTGTACGGTTATTTTTGGGACACTCGCACACTAAAATGGATGCAAACATGCTCTAAATCAGGGCTGTCCAAACTTTTTGCATCAAAGACCAAGATCCCAAAGCTGAAAATACTCGGGGACAGCGGCATATTTATGGAGCTAAATTGGGGCCATAAAATTGTTCAAAAGAAAAAATAATTGAAACCAAAAATTTTGAAGCTGAAAAAAATGTTACAAGCTACTTTTCATATTCTGGTTTTCCTTTCAGAGACAAATTTATGAAGTTGCCAAGTTTATTTTTATGGTACATTTCACCAACAAGACAGTTCAAAGTGCTTTGCATCATAAAAACATAAAAATACTAAGGCATAAAAGACACCATACAGTCAACAATTGTTTCATTTATTATGGTTCATGTTTTCTTTTAGTTTCAACTTCATAAAAAGTAACTGTAAACATGCAGCAACTTTTTATTTAAAACAAGAACACTGGAGCACATTTATTCTATTAATCTTGATCAACAAAGGGTTGTTGTTGTTTTTTTTTTTGAGGAAATTTTGCATTTTTGTTGTTTGGAATAGACTAAAAGATTTTCCAGACCAAATAATCTGAAAAGAAATTACCCAAAAAGTTTGGAAACCTTCTGCCTTTTATTAAGACAAAAGTTTTTGCTTTGTTTTGTTAAAATATTGCATGTATAATTTATTGATGACAAGATTCTTTTGCTTTTGAAGTCGGAAAAACAGTATGTATGGAGCAAAGTTTACTAAAAAGAAAAAAAAAATAAACTGAAAGGAAAAGTTTGAAACTGAAATTCTCGTTCTAAAGAAATAAGTTCCCACTGTGGGGACAAATTTACATTTACATTTTTGTTTCTCTCTTCCCTGCAGGCTGGTGTCATCCTTACCTCTCAGAATGACGGAACCGGCTGTGAGGAGGGTGGTCACCGATATAATTCGGTCTCCTGAAGACAGGCGGGACTACCAGGGCCTGGAGTTCAGAAATGGACTCAAAGCGATGCTCATCAGCGACCCGACGACCGACAAATCATCAGCCGCACTGGACGTGCACATAGGTAAAGGCTTCCCTCTTCCTGCTCCTTCACTGCAAAAATACAAAATCTTACCAAGTATTTTTGGTCTAGTTTCTGGTGCAAATATCTTAGTTCACTTGATATCAGACAAAACTAACTTACTAAAGTAACCTTTCAGCAAAAAACGAGCTTGTTTTAAGTCAGTAATTTATAATATTATGATTCATAACATGGGGAAAATGTCTTGTTATAAGTGGAATAATTTGCCAGTGGAACTAGAACTCGGTTGCTAGGTGACGGGCTTGGCTTAGCCGGTGTTGCTAGGTAACGATTGTGAAATAACTGAAATAATCTGCCAGTGGAACTCCAACTTTTTTATCCATTTTAAGGAATTATTTACTTAAAACAAGCTGCTGTGTTTTAATGAAAAGTTATTTGTAAGTTAGCTTGTCTTACTTAAGGTTTACTAAGATTTTGGCCCTAGAAACTATACCAGAAGTACTTGGTAATAAGTGTTTCTGCAGTGTTCATAATCCAACATCCTGATTAATTTGGTGAATTAATAATTGTTTGTGGTTCTTTCCCAGGTTCCCTGTCAGACCCAGCAAACATTTCAGGCCTGGCCCATTTCTGTGAGCACATGCTGTTTCTGGGTACAGAAAAATACCCCAAGGAGAACGAATACAGCCAGTTCCTCAGCGAGCACGCAGGAAGCTCCAACGCCTTCACCAGCGGCGAGCACACCAACTACTACTTCGACGTTTCCCATGAGCATTTGCAAGGAGCGTTAGACAGGTAGCTGCCATGTTTGCTCTGATCAGCCGGTTAGCATCCATGTTCAGCGGTAAAGGCGCTAATCTCTGTGTAAATGTATTGTTTACCAGGGCTTTTTGTGCTGTATGGAATTTTGCCGCATCATGATGATGATGGTATCTGCCTGCAATAAGTGTCGGTACTGATATCAAGTGTTTCACTTTTTATCTCATGAGACTGAATCCCAGTGCATTCTGGGAAAGTTTGATTTCAGTGTTTTTCATCTGATCAAGAGTCCTTCCTTCCTTTCTTGATGGAAAATGAGAAAAACGTGTACAAGGAAAAAAGTGCTTTAGTCTAAATTTTATTAAAAGTTTAGATCTTTATACTTAGCGTAAATTTTGTATTTTTATGATTTCCGATGATCAACAAGCTGCATTTCTTTGAGGCTTTCCATGACCTTAATCTGTAACTCACAGATCATTCAGAACATTAATTAGCAGATTAATCAGAATAAAATATGCTTTTAAAGTTCAAAGATGACTTAAAATCTCTTTGACAGCATTTTAGGGCCATTGTAGATAGAAAATAAAAAAGGAGTAAAAAAAGGAAATTTCTTAGTTTGAAAAATTGAAAAACAGCTTGAAAAAACTAAAAAAAAAAAAAAAAAAAAAGTAATTGATCTCAGAAGTTTTTAGAAAAAACAAGGAAATTGAGTTTGAATATTTGAAAAATATTTGACTTTTGAAACTCAGAAATTTCTGAGTAATTTTTATTTATTTTTTCAAAAATTTGTGAGATTAATCTCAGAATTAATTTGTGAAAAATTCAGAAATTTTCTAGAAAAAAGGAGTTTTTGAGTCAGAAATTTTTCATCTCTTAAACTCTGAAATTTATTTTATTTTTTACATTTCTGAGATTAATCTCAAAATTTCAGATTTTTTTCTAGCAAATTCTCAACTACTCATTCTCAGAAATGTATTTATTTTATATAGAAAATTTCTGAGATTAGTCTCAAAATTTCAGTCTTTTTGGTGGAAATATACTCTTTTTCTTCCTATGACGGCCTTCTAGCCTGTAAAGTCTGCAGTAGTGGTGAACCACTTTTAGATAAGTACACTTTAAAACTGTTTTGGTTGTGAACACAGTAGAATAATCCTCTGAGTGAAGAGGATCACCGGTTGTATTTTCTGTTTCCTCATTTGCATGGCAGTTGCTCTGACCTTGTGTTCATGGAAATGATTTCTTATCACTTTGTTTAAATGCAGATGGCTCTGCTTTACACACTAATGATCGCCCAGCTGCTGCGGATCTCCACTGCTTTGTTTGCAAACTCTTAACAATGTGGAAGATGGAAAGCAGGATCTGCTGCTTTATGCTCGGCCTGAATAGTGAATCATTTTTTCAGGTTTGCCCAGTTCTTCCTGTGCCCTCTGTTTGATGAGAGCTGTAAGGACCGAGAAGTGAACGCCGTTGACTCCGAACACGAGAAGAACCTGATGAATGACGCCTGGAGGCTGTTTCAGCTGGAGAAAGCCACCGGAAACCCAAACCACCCATTCAGTAAATTTGGAACAGGTAGCAAGCCGCGCCAAGCCTTTCCTGAACTCATTTAAACAGATATCAGTGGATTATCCTGTTGGATTTGTTTTGTAACTGTTACATTTATGGTAAATTAAACTACGATGGGTCCATCTCAATAGAAGTTATTTTATTTATTTAGTTTGAAAAGTGAAACTCTTAAACAGATTATTTACCCAGGGTAAAATATCTGTTGCAATAATCAACTGATCGCAATAATTTCCATTTGCATGATTTTTCATTTTCTCTTTTTCTACCAAAACTCGACGATAAGTCTAAACTAGTTCTTTTTTTTTTGAAGGACAGTTTTGTTTACAGACTTCATATTTCATTTTATTTGTTGTTATTTATTTTGTATATTTACAATTTATTTCAGTTCCAGCGTTAAATGTTCATTATAATTTAAAGTTTATTGAGAATCTTTACCATTACCCTTATAATACTTAAAAATGATCTTAAACCGTTTTAATAAATATGATCGTTTGTTGCAATAACTTCTGGGACAATTTATCAGTTTATGATAATTTATCAATTTATTGTCCAGCAATTTTCTTTTATCATGTCAGGCCTACTTGTAGCTAATGAGAATCCACAATCAGTATCTTTTTCAAATGTAATATTTAAAACCAATTAAAAATATTTTGAATATTAATTTTTGGTCCTGAAAAACATATTAAGATGTAAAGGCTTTATCTGAGTCAGTCTACTGATAATTATTAATCATTTTTTGTTTTTAAATACCTGAAATACTGACAGACTGGTTATGTGACCTTTCCTGTTTTATCCACAGTTTCCTCTTGAGTTTCATTTTTAAGCGGTTTGAGGCCTGAAACTGCTGCTGTGCCAGTTACTCAACTGGTGGTTGCTGGGCAACCAAAGAGTGAGCGAATGAGTGAGTTGCTAGGCAACCAAAGAGCGAGTGAGTGAGCCAACAATGAGTTGCTAGGCAACCAAAGAGTGAGAGAGTTGAGTGGATTCCACCAACTTTGCTTAGCTGGCTGTTAGCGGTTGAGCAGCTAAAGCCTTTCAGTGAGATTATTGATCATTCTGTTGGACAGAGTTTCTATTAATGTTGATCATGTTTATGTATTGATCGCCATATGTATTGTTATTGATTTATTGCCCAGCTCTAGTGAGAGACAGTTTGAAAGGTTGAGGAAACTTTTGCGGGTTTTTTAGCTGATGACATCGTGAGTTTTTCTGTAAAATATGACTTTTTTATAAAAAATTTTGCAATTTTTGTTTTTAATGTACTTGTAGTCAAGTACATTAGACGCGTTTCCATTGGCAATAAAACTGCGCAAATTGGAAATAAATACACTCAGTAGAAACACGGCAATTTAGAAAAGAGCTCACGTTTTTTGATTAAAAGTTTTTGCGCTAGGTTCTTTAGCCATGTCAAAATTAGTATATTTAACAGCAATGGAAACTCTTTTTTTGCATCACATGAGTCACATGATCAGTAACCAGATGCTACTACTGGCAGAAATGATGAAGACGACAACAGGAAGTGGTTGGAGGGTGAATTTTTTTTTAACTTATGATTTTTATTTTCCTTTTATTGCATAATATTTTATATAAAAAAAGAAAAATATTTTATTATAGTTGTAGGTGAGCATGGCATGTTTTTTTAATGACTTATTGTGTGAACAAACTTATTCATGTGCGATTTTTAATTGCTTCCTTTTTAATGGAAACACAGTAATTGCAGAATTATGTTTTTTTTTTTTTTTTTTTTAGGGGAAAATCAGCCAAGTTTTGCACACATTTGTAAAGGAAACACAGCAGCATAATGAAGAGCTGGGGGTATAATCCTAGTTAAATATCACAAAGCTGCAATGTATCATTTAGTGGTAAAGATAAGTAGATACTGGATTTTCTTTGTCTTTAGTTGAGATTAATTTATTCTCGTGTTGTTTTTTATTGTTTTGCAGGCAACAAACTTACACTGGAAACCAGACCGTCTAAAGAAGGGGTCGATATCCGTCAGGAACTGCTGAAGTTTCACTCTACGTATTATTCTGCTAATCTGATGGGACTCTGCGTGTTGGGAAGAGGTATGGAATATTTTTATTCAACCATTCATTAAACGAATGGATTCAGCTGAGTTGATAAGTATTGTGCATGTTACTTTATAAAACAATAAAAAAGGATTTGCTCCGATAAAGAAGCATAAAAATATTTTCTAAAATGATTTATTTGAAGGGGATTAAGAGTTATCCAATACAACCGTGAGTTATGGCAACAAAACAATTCAGAAACAGGAAGACATTGAGAGATATCAGTCTTAAAGGGTTACAATTACATTTACAATAGTAACTTTTTGAAAAAAAAATTATTTTAGGAGTATTTTTATTATGCTGTAGTTTTACATTTACTTCAGTATTTTTATTATGAAGTACTTCTACTTTTACTTGCATAAAATTTCTGTATTTTTTACCCACCGAATGAAAAACTAACTTGTTTTAACCAAAAATTCACCAGACAGACACACAGTTTTTGTTAAAGTTTCATAAAGTTTTTATTGAAAGAAACTGATTTGGAAAATTTTTCTTTTTGTTACTTGTATGAATTATTGCCATTTTCATTTTAAAATATCAAAATTTCCACGTAACCTTGTATTTTGGTTTGTCTGATGATGTAATTTTTAAATATTAAATGAATTTGATCAGTTACTCGGTACTTGTGTAGACTTTTAATCAAATACTTTTTTACTCTCGAGTAATTTCCTAGACGGCTCCTTTTTACTCTTATTTAAGTAAAAATATGTTGCTACTTTTACTAGAGTAATATTTTTGTGTACTCTACTCATTGTAAATATCTAAATCTCTGCTCACCTTTATGATTGAGCAATAAGGAAGAAACTGGGGGAAATCTCTGACATGAGCAGTTTCCAAGGTAAAACCACACAATGCTCTGTCTCACCTGAGATGAAACTTTATCGCGATGAAACCATGAATGCTGCTGTTACAGAAAATCCTGAAGGAGGGAAAATATCCAGCTCAGGCAAAGTGTACAGCAATTAAATTACCCACAAAAAGATGGCTCAAAAAAGCTAAACTAAATTAGTTTTTTCATAGCCTAGTCAAAGTCTGGACTGGAATTTCAGTTTAGGTCCAGAAACTCTTCAGCGAGTGGGGTGATGTAAGAGTTTGCAAACACTTCACAGCGGTTGGTGGAACAACCAGTTATTTGGGTTTGGGGGTAAATACTTTCTGCAGGTTGCCAGGTTTGTTTGAACTGTTGTTTTTCCTCTTAATGGATAAAGTCAACTGAAGGCTGAGCTTCATTTTTACTCGGGTTCAATTCGTCTGGCATTAACATTTATGGGTGACAAAAAGAGCAAAACAATATCTGTTGGGATAAGTTTCTCAGGAATTACATATTGTGTGACAGAGTATATATACTAAGAAAAAAAACAAGAATAAAGTCACTATTCTACGACAATATAGTCGCAGTTTTACGAGAATAAAGTCATGATATTTTGACTTTAGTCTTGAGATACTTTGATTTTATTTGACTATTACAAGAATAAAATCATAATACTACGACTTTATTCTCATATTATTTAACATCATTCTCATAATTCTATGACTTTATAGTTGCTATTTTATTTTATTTTTTTGTTTTGTTAGCACGGCCCTAATACTCCATCATAGTTTATAAAGCACAACAGTCTGTTGAAATAATGATCATTTTACTTGTATTTTGATCTTTCCAGAGTCTCTTGATGAATTAACCGCCATGGTGGAAAACCTGTTTGGAGAAGTGGAAAACAAGAACGTGCCGGTCCCAGAATTCCCAGAGCATCCGTTTCAGGAAGAGCACCTCAAAGTGGGTCATTACATCTTTAAGACTATTTCCTACAAACTTAAAACAGTTAAACTAATCTTTCCTTTTTCTGTGTTTTTGTGTGAAAGCAATTCTACAAAGTGGTTCCCATCAAAGACATCAGGAACCTGTATGTGACCTTCCCCATCCCAGACCTGCAGAAGTACTACAAGTCGAACCCAGGCCATTATCTGGGTCACCTGATCGGCCACGAAGGACCCGGCAGTTTGTTATCCGAGCTCAAGTCTAAAGGTACTGCGCCACATTTTATCTTCTGTTAAGGTTTTAGATTTAAGTCGGCGCTTTTATACAATCGTATTCAGATGTTAGATTATTGGGAAGTCGGTTTGTCTCATCTGGGAGCAGCAGATGGAAAAATCTGAATCATTTTCCAGTTCATAATGAAGGAAGCTAAAACCTCCGGTGGGGTTCGTGTCTAGTTCATCCCAAACAGGAAGCAGTTATCGACTCAAGTCAATCAGGTTAAAAGGAACTGAATCATGTTCATAGTTCACTTCTTAAAAGTTCTTTGTTCACAGCTTCAAGATGAACTAGTTCTCATTTATTTATCATTAGTCTGAAATGAAGTTTGAAAATGTTTTCCTTTTGCTCCTTTTTTTCACTCGTGCTCTTTCATTCTTTCTTTTTGTTCTTTCCTTCCTTTTTTGTTCTTTTTACTCTTTCCACCCCTTTACTCTTTCTTTCAATCTTTCTTTTTGCTCTTTCAATCTGTTTTTGCTCTTTCAATCTTTCTTTTTGCTCTTTCAATCTGCTTTTGCTCTTTCAATCTGCTTTTGCTCTTTCAATCTTTCTTTTTGCTCTTTCAGTCTGTTTTTGATCTTTCAATCTTTCTTTTTGCTCTTTCAATGTTTTTGATCTTTCAATCTTTTTTTGCTCTTTCAGTCGTTTTATTCTCTTTTGCTCTTTCACTACTGACGAACTTTATTCTACATCTGTTGAATTTCCTTAAAAGTTGATCTCATTTACATGTTTGATATTTTCTTAAAACTTTGACTGAAAATCAGTTTGTCACTTCAGTCGCTTTTAGTTTTCTTATTACCATCTGTTCTCTCTCTTCTCCTCTTCCTCTGTTTCTGCAGCTGAATCACTAATAACTACCAAATAATCTGATCTGAAGTTGTGTTCGACTCAATCAGACACTGATTTTAAATATATTCCTAAAACCATAAAATCTAAATAAATGCAGGTTGTCTTTATAAACAGCAACTTTCCTCTTTCATCCTGATTCTGTTTAAACACTTTTAACTGATTTAAATCTTCAGTTTCTTACCTGCAGGATGTTTGGAGAGACGAATTCAAAGCTGCAGCTTCTCTGTGTCAGTAAATAAAACTAAAAGCGATAAAACTCTCGGTGTAATCTGATAGTTTACATGTTGGATCGTTTGGTTAACATCTTTACGTAGAAAGTGAAATCAGAAGCGGGAACTCAGACATTCAGCCGACTCAGAACCGAGTTTAAGTCCAGAATAAATGTTTGGTTCTGAGGACGGTGAATGAGTTTCCTGTTTGACTCGAATGAAACACATTTCCTGTCTAGGCTGGGTGAACACGCTGGTTGGAGGCCAGAAGGAAGGAGCCAAAGGATTCATGTTCTTCATCATCAACGTCGACCTGACGGAGGAGGGGCTCTGTGAGTTTACCTCATCAGACAGAATGTTTTATTATTATATACAAATATTTTATTTATTTTTAAACATGCATTTAAAAATAAAATATTTCATTTGCCAAATAAAATCTAAAATTGTATTTAATTTTTAAAAAATAAAATACTTTAGTTTTAAATTTTATTTTAAAAAAATTAAACGTTTTATTTTTAAATAAATATTTCAACATAAAATATTTTATAATTTATTTTTTATTGTATTTTTAAATATTCATTGAAAAATAATTATTTAAAAAAAGTTTTTTTTTTAAATAAAATTTTGCTTTTTTATTTTTAAACATTTTTTTATATAAATGATTTACATTAAATAAATATTTATTTTTAAATATATATATTTAAAAGTAAAACAAAACAAGTTTTTTTATTTTATAATAAAATAAAACGTTGGTTCTTTTGGCAGCAGTTCAAAAGGTTTGCAGATTGTGTGAAGACTTGCTGACTAGACAATTAATTTATTGAAATAATTATCAACTAATTGAACAACTGGAGTGATCAGACTCTAAGACCTGCTGTTTGCTAAAACAACACCACACTCAGAGAACTAATTAAAACTGTGCAAGAAATATAAATATTTTGGATTTAAGATGAAACGACTGTAAATATGTTCACCCAGAACTCCTGAAGTAGCTGTTTTATTTTCACCTAAAAAATAAAACTATTTAAAGTCTCCTATTAAACACCTTTTGCCGGTTTAGGCAAAGCGACTAGTGCATAACCTCCGTAGATGTTTGCAGTGTGTCTGATGGGAAATGGCTGACTGTAGGGTGATTTGTCGCTGCAGTGCATGTCGAGGACATCATCTTCCACATGTTCCAGTACATCCAGAAGCTTCGCACCGAAGGGCCTCAGGAATGGGTGTTCGACGAATGCAAGGTCGGTTCTGGTTCAGGTCACTCCTGTAGCAGCAGGTCACAACAAATGACGCTTTGAGGCCGTTTGCAAAGAGAAAGATATCATTCTGCAGCTCTATAGATGTATATCTAGCTCTATCTATAGCTATATGTCTAAAGCTCTGTAGCTCTATGTCTATAGCTCCATATCTACAGGTCTACAGCTCTATAGCCTTACATATCTAGTTCTTTAGTACTAGCTCTCTCCGTCTACCTAATCTGCACATTTTTTCCTTCCACTTAACTTTCCATTCATATCCTCTGTGAAGAACAATGTTAGTTTGTAACGACCCTTTGAACTGGATAACTGTCAGCAGTTTTACACTTAAATTATTTTTACAACCTTTGAGTTAAAAATACATTTCATGTAAAATTTTATTTTATTTCAATTGTCCTCTGACCTCCGTTGTTTCTCTCTCTTTCTCTCTCTGTCTCTTTCTCTCTCTATCTCTCTTTCTCCCTCTCTCTCTCCGTCTCTCTTTTTCTCTC
Organism: Poecilia latipinna; assembly: GCF_001443285.1. NCBI lineage: Eukaryota > Metazoa > Chordata > Actinopteri > Cyprinodontiformes > Poeciliidae > Poecilia > Poecilia latipinna. The sequence continues at coordinate 51,266 of NW_015115470.1, forward strand.
TCCCTCTCTCTCTCCGTCTCTCTCTGTCTCTCTTTCTCTCTCTCTCTCTCTACAGGATCTTAGTAAAGTCGCCTTCAGGTTTAAGGATAAGGAACGACCTCGCGGTTACACCTCCAAAGTCGCCGGTTTGCTGCATGTAGGTTCTCGTCTGGTCAGGCTGTTTCAAAGGATTAGTGTAACGTCTGCAATGTGTAGCTCTATATAGCTTTAGCTAGAAATGCTAAAGAATTGATCGATCCAACCATTGACCTACGATTATCTGGGATCGAGGAAATCATGTAGATCGTTACTGGAAAAGGCAATAAATGAAATGAAAACTACTTTTTACAGGCATGGTATTTATAACATTTACACAAGAAATTATACTAATCATGTATAATTAAAAAAAAATAGTAAATGCTAGTCTTATAAGTTGTAAACGTCTTTTTTTGGCTGTCATTTTTATAAAAATGTAAATGACTTATGAAAAGCTGATTTTTACTTAAAAAAAATCCAAACTTATTTTGTTTAATATAAAATGAAGCTATTTTATTTCAAACAGCCATTTTGCATTTGTGGTTCTGAACAGATTTAGCTGGACTGAAGCTAAAAATGGATGTTGGCACAATCAGAATGGTTTTATGAACTTTATATCCATTATATTTAAGCAAACCAGCCTGTTGAAGTTATAATTCCTCTTTATTTTTCTGGAGTTTTTCTGGTGTTTTTAGCTGAGCCGGTGTGTTTGTGTTGCAGTATTATCCTCTGGAGGAAGTTCTTGCAGCCGAGTATCTTCTGGAGGACTTCAGGCCGGATCTGATTGAGATGGTTCTCGATAAACTGCGGCCGGAAAACGTCAGGTTAGTGTGACAAACCGGTTTCCTAATGAGAACTAATAAAGATTATAAAATTATTTACTTAAAACAAGTGTTTGTCTTTCTGAAAAGTTACTTGTAAGTTAGTTTTGTGTTATTTCAAGTGTGCAAAGTTACTCAGTAAGATTTTGTTTTTGCAGTGTAAGAACACAGCTATTATCTTAAAGTTCAGTGTATGTGGCCCTCATGATCGGCTACGGCGGGCTGGATTTGGCCCGCGGGCCTCTAGTTTGACACCTGTGCTGAGTTGGTTATCATTTACAGCTTCAACACCTTTGGAGATGTTTTCCTACAATGAGAACATTTTTTATTTTCTACAAAACTGCTCAATCTCATTCAGGTCAGATGGAGAATTTTATTTTTTTAATTTGGGACTTTGACTAGGCCATTCTGACACTTTGATCCATCTTTGATCCAATGCTGTAAGTTTAGGATCTTTGTCCTGCTGATTTTTGAGGCGGCTAAAATGATCGCCACATATTTAAGTTAATCTCTGTCTCCACTGGGGAAATGCACAGACACAGCATGATGCTGCCACCTACAGGGAGCAGGTGCAGTTAATTTTCCTCCAATTGTGGTTAACTGGAACAAATTCCTCCATATATTTATTATTTCATCATCCTGGTTTGTAGCAAACGGTGAACAGAGCTTCCTGCTAGCATCGAAGAGCAGATCTGTTAGATTTATGAACAATAATTGTCAACACATTTTGGACACCATTCACATAAAAAGTGTGATTTGTATCAGTAAACTGCTCACAGTAACTGCATTTAATCATATTTTCATATGTATTGATATTCTGAATAACTACGGACAGTTTCAGGGGATTTTTAACATCATTAATTGAAATTTATCATAACAACGATAAATCAAAATGATCTTATCGCGATAAATGATCAACGATGCGATAACTGCCCAACCTTAGTAAAATCTATTATTATTTTTACAGGTGCGCTGATTAATCAGGCCCCAATTTCTTTAATTTGTGTGATCATCTGAACATGCACGGTTAAAAATAGTCGACAAAACAACAAAGTTTCCAACTTTAGCGACTTTTCAGACAATAAAATTGGACTCGACACATCAGGCTTTTTAAAGATCAATAATCGACCAGAAAACTACAATCGGTACACTGCTAATTAAAAAATATTTTAAATTACTACAGTCCTAAAGGAGTGACTGGATCTGCTGCTTGTTGGGCTAAAATATTAATTTTTTATTTACAAATTAGGTCAATTGGATGGACTTTCCACATCTTTTATGAAGGAAAATCAGTGAGGAAAATGTGTCATTGCGATATTTCACAGTTTTCCTAAAGTTTTTTCTGTTCTTACTCTATTCTATCCTGATCTTTTTCTTATATTTTAACTTTTTCCAGAGTTGCAGTGGTGTCGAAGTCCTTCGAAGGCCAGACGGACCGAACCGAGGAGTGGTACGGCACGCAGTACAAGCAGGAAGCCATTTCTGAAGAAAGCATCCAGGTGCACAGAGTCGGTCGAACTGAATCGGTTCCGGTTCTCCTGCCGGTTCAAGAATATCAGTATTAAAGGATCCTGCTGGTCAGTGTTTCGTCTTTTTTTGTTTTAGAACTGGGCAAATGCAGACCTGAACGGCAAGTTCAAGTTGCCGATGAGAAACGAGTTCATCCCAACCAACTTTGAGATTTACCCTCTGGAGAAAGACTCTCCGTCGGTTCCGACTTTAATCAAGGTGAGGCGCCGTCATTCAATATGCAAATTATCAATTAGTTAAAGTTGATTGGTCTTATTGATAAACAGACATTTTCTTACAAACCTGAGTTTTTTCTTGAAGAAAGAAGGCCGACCGTCTTTGCTATATATTTAATTAAAAAGACATTAAATTTTCATGTTGTTAAATACTGACTGAATAAACAGAACGTTGTGGTTTTCTCACATTACTAAGATACATTTATAAAGTATAATAAAACAGGAAACTCTTAGGTTGCTGAATTTAAAACAAAATATGAAAATAATACAGTATGTGAATTCTCCCATAAACAGAAATGTTCACACAGTATCAATACTCTGGAAGAAAAGTTAAAACTAAAACATCAAAATCAACCTTCCTTACTGGCGTCATGTTTTTCCATAATATTTTTCTGTATTATTCTTTCTGCTTTTCTGTTGTCATCAAATCCTTGCCTTTGTAGCACATGAATAATTTTTAAATGAGAAATTGACGCTGCCATTAAGGTGAAACTTGTATTTCAAAACAGAACCGCATAAAGTGCATTTTTCATCCCAGTATGGACTCTATTTGGACCATTTTCTCTTTGTCGTTCCGGTCAGGGCGCCATCTTTATTTCTGTATCAACTGGCTGCGTTTTAGGATCATCAGTGGCGCCCTCTGCTGGATGGAGGTCAAACTACAACACTAAAAGACGGGTCCAAGTCAAAACGTTTTGCCGTGAGGCCCAAAATCATTGAGTTGAAAGGACTTTGGGACCAAAAAACGTATATTAAGACAAACTTTTTATGCCTTTTTTATTTCATCTGGTAAAAAATAAAGATGCAAAACATAAATGTTAGTATGATTGCAAATATTAAACTTTTTGGGGTTGATTATTTTCTTATTTGGTCTGAATGCTTGAGTATAATTAGGCCGATGTTCGTGATTCTAGTTCCTACACAACTAAGTTTTTGTTTTTTTTTGTACTTTATTCTTTTTAAGAAGATGTCATTTATCTGTTCATTTAATCGACAGTTAATCATAGGTTAATTGTTTGCATCCGTAGTCGTAAACATTCACAGCCTACATTGGATTAACTTTAATCATTTTGATGCAGATTTCTTTTATTTTTCTTTAGAATCTTCAGTTTAAACTTTGAAGGTTTAATTTAGCAGAATGATAATTGAGTGAAAATAAAACTAATAATCATGTGTTTTGTGTGGGGTTTTTTTCAGGACACTGCAATGAGCAAGGTGTGGTTTAAACAAGACGACAAATTCTTCCTCCCAAAGGCCTGCCTGAACTTTGAGTTCTTTAGGTTTGTTTTTAATACTTTTTACAAGGATTTCAGGTTTTAGAGCGACTTTGGCTTCTTATTCTGACCTTTGTGACATCATCCCAGCTTTAACTGGCATAAATCCTGTACAGTTCAACTGAAAACAAACCAATCTGTCAGAGAGAAAAAGTAGAACTGAAAAAACCTGAATACAGGAGAGTTTAACCAACACTTTGAAAGAGAAGAAAGATGTTCAAATCATCTCTTCCATCGATTATAAAGGGAAAAGATAATATCCCCTACTCCAGCATCTCCATCTGCTCAGGTTTATAACCAAACAGAATTAAAGAGAAGTGGCAAAAGCAAATGAGGCGGATTAGCAGAGCTTGCTAACAAGTGATATCATCCAAGACATGTTGGTGTGAAATATCTAACTGGCTTGGATGTTGAACTGTTAGCATGTCGTCAGACAGATAAACAGGAACAGTCTCAAGTCAGAGGCCTCTTCAGAGTTGATGGAAGACTGACTGCTACTGGAGAATCTTCCTGCCTGCAACTCTTTAAAGATATTGGATTTTTTTCCTTCTCCTGACTGATACTTTTGAGATCTTGTGATCCCTTTTGCCAAACTATTGCCAACGGATGCAGGTTATCACAGGACAGTTGCGTATTATTTCAGTTTAATCAGGGCGAATGTGAACTCAAGAAGTCTAAACATTTAAATAAAATTTGATTTATTTTTATTTTCTGCACATAAAGGAGCGCTCTGTTTTTGCAGCCTCTCTGTTTTATTTAATATTTTTCTCCTTTTCTCAGTTGAATTGTACAGGAAATTAAAAGGTTAATTATTTTAACACCACAAAACATGAACAAAATGTTAAGTTTTTTTAATTATTGGTTTTTATAGCTGCTTTTTCTTTTTTTTTAATTCTCAAGTTAAATAATTCCAGATTATTAACTTAAATGCAGCATCCTAATGTTGGAGAAAAGTAGGAATATTGTTCACCGGATTCAGTTTAGAGGAATCTGCTGACACAGCCCTGATAATGGAGACAACAAACTGCCGCTTTACAGCAGGGGTGTCTTTTTATTAAATCAGTCTATTTAATGAAAGACTGATTTTATGCAATTCAGAAATTATACAGATTTGGTCTGTAGATGCAAATGGAGACTTTGAATTTATAGTCTGGGCAAAAATCGTTAATTTTTTACACAGAAAAATGTAAAACACAAAGTGTTTGTCTTTTTATAACCAATGTTTTAGCAAAAGGTAAAACTGAGTTTATCCAGAGACTTTTACTAAAAAGTCTACTTTGCTCCACCTAAATCAGCTTCTGTTCTTTTTTTAAACTTGGATAAATATAGTAAACATTTGAAATAATGTGACCCAAATTATGTCGTTATTACTGAAAATAAATGTATTCAATCAAGCCCAAAAGAAACGGAAACCAAATGTATTTATTTTAATATAGCAAACATGCAGAATTAAAGTAGTAGTAAGCAGTAAATCTATGTAAAAAAAAAAAAAAAAAAAACTTGGAAATTAGAACGTCAAGTTGTCTTTTGAAAAATCTTTTAGAAAATTAAAAGTTTTCTAATAAATTTCTAAGATTAATCACAAAATGTTTTAATTTTTTGCAGAAATTTACTCATTTTATTTTATTTAAAGAGGCCCTAATGTAAAAATCCCTTTCAGGTTTTGGATCTGCAGTAGACATCCGGCTACTTTATTTGCTTGATTTTAGGTTGTGTTTTGAGTCTATAACACACGTGGTAAAAAGTTTGGACACCTCTGCTGCAGTGGAACTGTCTGCATGTAATGTTTGATCGCTGTAATTTTTTCTGCAGCCCGTTTGCATACGTGGACCCATTGCATTGTAACATGGCGTATTTGTACCTGGAGCTCCTCAAGGACTCCCTCAACGAGTATGCATATGCAGCCGAGCTAGCAGGCTTGAACTATGACCTCCAAAATACCGTCTATGGGATGTATGTAAGTATGCAGACCCCCCCTCCCGCCTCCCGTCGCATCCTAGACTCCATGTTCCCGCCGTCACTCCCTTATTCACCGTTAGACTGGCTCAACCTGTCCTGGGTTCACAGGTGATGATGATGGTGATTTGACCTTTTTTTTGTTGTTCCTGTGAGGAAAAACGACGCAGCACCAGGACGACCCCCTGGTGTCGTCATTTGAAAAACTTTATCTTCTTCCTAAACAAATTAGCATAAAAGTTAAGACTTTTACTGCAAGAAATAACTAAATTTTGCCAAGTTTTTGGTGTCGTTTCTTCTGAAAATATTTTGCTACACTTAAAATGAGACTTGACTAACTTATAAGTAACTTTTCAGAAACATAGAGTGTAAGTCAATAATTCCTTAATATTGATGAAAAAGTTCCAGTTTCTTTCAGTCAACTGCCGTTGCGCCGTTACGTAGCAACGCCCGCCAAGCCCAGCCTGTCGCCTAGCAACCCAGTTCTGGTTCCACTGGCAGATTATTTCACTTATATGAGAAAAAAAAATTTATTACAAGAGAAATAATCTGCAAGTTACCTCATACTTTTTCTGCAATTTTAAGGAATTGTTGACTTAAAACCAGTTGTTATTTCTTCCTGAAAAGTTATTTGTAAGTTAGTTTTGTCTTATTTCAAGTGTACTAGAAACATGGACCAGAATTACTTGGTAAGGTTTTGTGTTTTCGCAGCGTTCGTTTAGGATTCCTGACGCCTGAAAGCGATTTATTCACACATGCCTTCCAACCCAGGCTTGGTCCGTCTGGCCTCTGTCTTCCTTCATCTGTGCTTTTGCATCGCTTATCAACCACATCATTTTAAACACAATCTGATGAGACGAGTTTTCCCTTTGCGACAGAAAGCTGGTCATCTGGCTGCATATACATACTCAGTTCCTTAGTTAAATCATTCTTCCCTACTTTTTTTTCCATTTTGTTTCTTATATTTTTTGGTCCAATCTCTCTACCCTCCATTCCTCCTAAAACAAAAAAAAATTTTTTTTTGCTTTTTCCCTTTTTGCTTTTTTTCTCCTCTTCCATTAGTCGCTACCTTTATACAGATCCTGTGCACTGCAACATGACCTACTTGTTTCTGAGGTTACTGAAGGATAATTTAAGAGAGTATGCATATCCAGCCCACCTGGCCGGGCTTGTCTATGACATATCCGCAGTGATGAATGCCCTCACCGTAAGTAAGCTGTTTGGAGTGTGTGGGCTGGTTCAGAGGTTGCCTCTGAGGGGTTTAACAAAACGCAAATGGCTTGGTTTTCTACACAGGTTTTAATTGACATGTTCCTTAGCCTGCACATGAGTTACAGCTGAACCTGGTATTTACAGACATCAGAGACGTTTCTGCTGTTTTGGGGTCAGTTGGGATTACCTGGAATATAATTGGTCCAGAATAATAAATTTAGAAGTTTACACACATTCATGTTACTGTTTGGGAAGGCTGAGCTGATGTCATGGCTTTATAAGAATCTAATTTTAGTTAAATGAAGGCAACATTTATTATTTTGTGTTTTAAATTGACCAAAGATAAATCCATGGATGAGTTTCTCTAGATTTTGCAGGGAAATTAGTTTTTTAATCCTGGAAATGATCTTCAGGTGCCAAAAGACTGACTGTGTAACCGTCTTTATGTGTCTCTGAAGGTCCAAGTTGAGGCTAGTGCTAACTAGCTGCTAATAAACCCTTTCTTGCTAACTAGCAGCTAGAGAACATTATATGGAAATCTAGAGACATCAGCTGGGCAATGCTACTAAATATGAACATAATGTCGATAATTCTCTAAATTTGTAGGTAAACCTTTCTGACCCAGAATGGTGGAAATGATGGTGTGGAAAAAGTAACATTTCTATAATTACTGTGTTTGTAAATATCTGGTTTCAACTGTAAATTATTTGTTTTTCAATAAGTAGTATTTGATTTAAAATGTAGACAAGCATGGGATGACAGTGGAGAGAAACTTCTGACCCGCTGGGGTCCGAAAGAGACAAAATAATTCAGGAACAAACAAGAAAACCAAAGGAACTGTTAACGAGGAAAATGACTTTATGACGCAGCGAAACACAGAACCATGAAAGCAAGATTAACAGAGAATGTAAAATAATTAGTTCCTGCAGAGAAGGAAATGAGAAAATTAAAGTCAGTAATAAACATTTCTTCCTGTTGAGACATTTGGAAACGGATTGAAACTATTTGAACTTAATGATTATTGTAAGTTAGAATTTTGGCTTCTTCTGCTCGGAAATGTTTTGGAAAAACATCAAACTGTAAAATTAGAGAGAAACGTAATCAAAGCAGAGCTATTTTTATTTGTTTCAAGGATTTAAAGTCTTAACTTCCTCTAACATGCCAACATCTTGACTTATACGAAATATTTTTTACTTATTTGAGAAACGTATGTGATGTAAAAATATAAGGAACTGTCACAATAAGAGGTGGACTGTGTTGGTAAAAATTAACTTTTTCAACTGGTTCAGAAACTGATTATTAATTTTAAATCCATAATCACCCAGAGCATCTTGGATAAATCTCCTGGGATTGGGATTGGGTTTCTTGGTGATGGATTATTGATAAAACTTTGACTCCATTTTCTGGGCATTTTGCATGCGTGTTTGTGTGTTTTTATTTTTTTGCTCTCTGCTTCCCTGCTTTCCTCTCTAACGTTCTGCTCCATCCTAACGAGCGTCCGTCGGCTTCCTGTGAATTTATGACCGCTGTCCCACCCGCTGCCTGGCGGTGAGATTTTTTATAATCGCTTTGCGTCAGCAGCTGGAGGTCAGCAAAGTTGGGATGCGTTACCTTTACCAGGTGTCACCACCGGGGGCGCTGTGGCGACAGCGCCATGAAGGAAATGCACTTCGGACAGATTTTAGTTTCAAATCCTGATTCATTGTTTGTTTTAGATTATGTCTCAATTGGAACAGAAACATTGATACTGATGTCATCAATATGTTCCAGTTTGTATCAGATTATTTAACATTAACCAGTGCAGAAATGTTTAATGTTTAATTTCCTTGATGCAGATTAATTAATGTACTTTAAACAAAAAAACAAAATACTGCTTTTCTTTCTGCTTTTTTCTTTCTTTTCCTTCCTTCCTTTCTTCATTATTTTTTCTTTATTTCTTCATAGCTTTTTTCCTTTCTATTCCATTTTTGCTTCCTTTATTTCTATCCATTTTGCTTTACTTTCTTTGTCCCTTTTTCTTCCTTCTTTCCTTTGTAACTTTTTTATCCCTTTGTTTTTATCCTTTCTTTTTTCCTTCCTCACAAATTCCTCTCATTTTTCTTTGACTAGAAGTTTAGAAAGTTCATGTTTTCTTTAAATTTGGGCTGAAAACCCAACCCCTCGTCTCTTCCTCTGGTCGATCCTCCTCCGTCGTTCAGGACACATCGGTCATAAATTCACGCTCAGGTTTGAGCCGATGTGAAAATGTGCTAAAACCTTCAGCTTTCCTGCTCTTTAAACTGAGAGATTGTCTTTCTGGACTTCCTGTTTCCTGCTGCCGTTCGCTGCAGCTTTCGGTCAAAGGTTACAACGACAAGCAGCACATCCTGCTGAAGAAGATCATCGAGAAGATGGCGACCTTCGAGATCGACGAGAAGCGTTTTGACATCATCAAAGAGGCGGTAAGTTTTAATACTCAGTTTATTAGACATTTAGTCTGTTTTTTTGTTGTTGTTTTTTTTTTGCCTCCATTTTGCGTGATTTTTCTTTTCTTTTCTTTCCAGTACATGAGATCTTTGAACAACTTCAGAGCCGAGCAGCCGCACCAGCACGCCATGTACTACCTGCGCCTACTGATGACTGAGGTCGGGTGGACCAAAGACGAGCTCAGAGAGTCGCTCGATGGTGGGTCACTTCCTGTATTTCTGTTTACTCCCATTTAAAGGGACAGTGTCATGTAAAATGGACTTTAGGAGCTTTACACAGTAACGTTATTCTCTCATCGAAAACATTCCTGGAGTGTTGCTTTGATTCTTTCATGCATGTTTGAGAAATCATTTAATCTCCATGGCAACCATTCAGCTGAGCAAAACGCCTGGGTGGACGTAGCTCCGCCTCCTGAGTGGGGGAAACTTCTCCTCCACTCAGCTCCTTCAGACTAGCCAGCAGCAATTAGCAAACACCAGGTGGAGCTGCTGAGCTCATTATAGGAGCTACTACTTTTTGTTTTTTTAGTTTCTAGTAAAAACGTTGAAGGGTCAATAGAGGAGCCATGTTATGATGACTTCCTGGAGGCGTAGTTTCAGAAAGACCAGGAGCTTCTTAAAGAGACAGAGACCCAATTTCAAAACATTAAATTCTATAAAATATTTCCAAAGGGGCGCTGGAAAAGTTTTTAGACTTACCTTGAAAATGGTTGAATTTAAAACTTTGATTGAGTTGCTCTGTGATCGATTGCTAATGTCTGTGTTCCAGACGTAACTCTCCCCCGCCTCAGGGCGTTCATACCCGAGCTGTTGTCACGGTTACACATCGAGGCTCTGCTCCATGGCAACATCACCAAGGAGGTTTGTTCAGTTTTACTTTGGGAAAATTAATTTTGTTTCCTTGAAACCAGTTCTTGTTTCCTGACACACAGTTGATTAGCAAATGATAATTCTGTCAGTAATAATATTGTGTAATTTATATGTGTTTATAAAGGAAATACAAAACTACTATTACATATTACTACTACTAATAATAATAATAAATGAAAATAAAAATAAAATATTAAAAATAAAATAATAATAATGGAAACAAAATAACAAAAACAATGGAAAAATGATGATGAGAATTGATCAAATAAAATAATGAAAATAATTTTCAAAATAATGATGATTAAAATAATGAGGATCATCTTGAAAATAAGGAGATAATTGCTACGATTGATCTATTATTACTACTATCAGTAGTAAATAGTTTTATTTGTTTTCTTTGTTCTTTTTTTTGCACTTTCCTATAAACCTTTTATCTGTGACATTTTCCCACCTTTCAGCTTTTTACCTGAGAAAGCCATAAATGCTTATAAATCTCCTAGAAAAGTCACAAATCAAAAATAATGACATTAAAGGAGGATAAATTAACGCCTCCTCTGTGATTTAACTTTAACAGAATATTTTTCCTGTGTTTTGTTTTTTTCCCCAGTCTGCTCTCGGCATGATGCAGATGGTGGAGGACACGCTCATTGAGCACGCTCACACCAAGCCCCTCCTCCCGAGCCAGCTGATTCGCTACAGGGAGGTGCAGGTCCCGGATGGTAGGTCGGCCTCCGCTCAACGTCGCCATGGTGACGCCGTGGCGCGTTTAAAGATCTGATTAAACTCGGTTCGGCCCAGAGGGACATGAGAGGATGTCAACCGGGTCACCGGGTCGGATCGGTATTGAATCAGGGAAATTCAACCAGAGGCAGAAAGCAGAAAATTCACAAACCTCTGAATTTTATCAATTTAGTTTTTAGTCAAGTAGCGCTGAAACGATTAACAGGATTAATCAAGATCAATCAATTGTATGTATGTAGATTTTAAAAAGTTCAACGCTAAGTATTTTTGAAGTACATTGAATTAGTAACCAAGTAAGTTTTTGAGGAAATGTTTGGATGTCATATTCAGTGAAAAGTGAGCAGAACTGTAAGTATTAGCTTTATAAGTGTGTTTGTCTCATGTTTTCTCTCAGGTGGCTGGTATGTTTACCAGCAGAGAAACGAAGTTCACAACCACTGCGGCATCGAGATCTACTACCAGACGGACATGCAGACCACCAACGACAACATGCTGCTGGAGCTGTTCTGCCAGATCATCTCTGAGCCCTGCTTCAACACGCTGAGGACCAAAGAGCAGCTGGGTCAGCTCCCCTCACGTCCACCAGTGGACACGAGAAACGTTCATTTAAACACCACCTAACTCTGAATAAATACTCTGTTTAGTCAAATTAATCGCGATTAATCAATTGTCAAAATAATCGTCAACTAATTTAGTAATCAATTAATCATGAACTGGAGCATACAAACTTGAAAAATGCAGTTTGCTGAAAGAAAAACTCGCTCAGCATCATAATTAAGCCAAAACTGTAGAAATATATATATTTTACATTTAAGCTAAATAAAAATCAAAACTCCAAAATATTCCACCTCGGGTTACAGTTTTAGCTTAAATCCTAATGAACATTTAATACTAAAACTGGAAAACACTTCAAATATCCAAAATAGAGCAGAAACAACAAATAAAAGGAATTATGAAGTTTCTGCAAATTAAACTGTCCTCGTTGAGACCAAAACACCAAACTGGAGATTTTTTTTTTCCAGATTTTTTCTTTCTTTTTTTTTTTTTGGTAAAAAGAGGAAAAATGCAAAAACACAAAATTTTACAGAGTCAGTATCTTAGTAAACTTGAAATAAGACAAAGCTGATTTTTCAGTAACTTTCCAGCGATAAACAGGAGCTTTTTGTAAGTAAATAATTCCTTAATATTGATTAACAAGTATTGGTTCCAGTGGCAGATTAGTTCACTTATTAAAATACATTTTTCTCTTGTTTTAAGTGAAATAATCTGCCGTGGAACTAGAACTCGGTTGCTAAGCAACGGCCTGGGCTTGGCTGGCGTTGCTAGGAAACTGCGCAGGGACAGTTGACTGAACTTTTCCCTCAATATTAATGGCACTACTAACCTGAAACAAGCTGTAAAGTTACTTATAAGTTAGTTTTGTCTTATTTCAAGTGTAATAAAATATTTTCTTTAGAAACTAGACCAAAAGTATTTCACAAATAAATGGCACAAATGGAAATTATTGAGCTCATTTTAAGTTATAACGTGATTATTAATTGATTTATTGCTTGTAGTCATAACTAATCCACACGACTCCTAAAATAACCCTCAAACTCCGGCTGCCCTCTAAGGCTACATCGTGTTCAGCGGGCCCCGCCGAGCCAACGGGGTCCAGGGCCTGCGCTTCATCATCCAGTCGGAGAAGGCCCCCCACTACCTGGAGAGCCGGGTGGAGGCGTTCCTGCGCACCATGGAGAAGGCGCTGGAGGACATGAGCGAGGAGGCCTTCCAGAAGCACATCCAGGCCCTGGCCATCCGCCGCCTGGACAAACCCAAGAAGCTGTCCGCCGAGTGCGCCAAGTACTGGGGCGAGATCATCTCCCAGCAGTACAACTTCGACAGAGGTAATGAAAAGCTGCACCGAATTCAGCTTTAAGTCCTTCTTAGACTGGGCTAACAATAGAAAATGTTTTGAATCAAAGTGACCCAAATCCTCTCTTTCCTGAAGATGAATTTATTCAGTCGAGCCCAAATGAAACCCAAACTAGATGCAAAATTAACCCTTTCATGCATGAATTGATCCTTTGTGTCAGGATATTTTAAAACATTTTTTTTTTTCCTTAAGGCAAAAAAATGTAGAAAAAAATTTTTGTAAAAAAAAAAAGTTTTTTTTTTTCTTTTTAGGTGATCAACTGTAATTTTCTCCAAATACAAAGTTATTTGAAAAATCCATCAGTAGTACTGTTCTTTAGGGGTTATCTGATGTCACAATATTATTTTTTTACCTGCAAGAGTCGTCTACAGTAGAAGGAAGGACCGGGTCGCTTGGCGACGCTTTTTTGTCGTCGGCCATATTGGATTTAACAAAAATAATTTTTTGCATTTGCAGCGGATGGCCAGTAGTTGATAGTGGATTTTATGATCCATTAGTGTCCACTTCAGTGGTCTGTGTGCATTTATAACATAAAAATCCACAAGCACAAGAAAATGGCTTTTTGACTGCTGTCCACTGCAGTGACCACTATGCATGAAAGGGTTAAAGTAGTTGTAAGTAGTAGAAAAAAACAATAAAATTTGCTAGAAAATTTTGTTTTTAGATTAATATTTTACATTCTCTACAAAAAATTCAGAAATTTCTAAATTTCAAATGTATAAAATTTCTTTTGAAAATTTATCTCGAAAATGTCAGTTTTCTAGGAAATGGTGAGAAAAGTTGCTAGGAAAAAAAAAAAGTTTTAGACTAAAATTTTCCACAAAAAACAGTGGAAATTTCAAATGTCAAATTTTGTAGAATTTTTTTTCTACAAAATTTCTGAGTTTTTGGTGGAAATTTACTAGTTTGTTCTTTTTTCTATCTACAAAGTCCAGAATCAGGCTGAAGACAAACGAACGTCACACATCTCAGATTCTTATTTAGTTTAAAAAAGAAAAAAACATTTTGTGCAGTAGTGTATTTATCATATAAAACCACTAAAAAACATGAAAGTTTTTGTTTTTAATGTGTTTTAACTGAGTTTTCATGACTCAGTTAAAACAGTCACACTGTTGGATAAACAGTTTTTCTGCAGGTTTGCTGCTTTATGCAGTTCTAAATGCTTCAAGCTAATTATGTTTAAACTTCTGTTTGCCTTTCAGATAACATTGAAGTTGCTCATCTGAAGACATTGACTAAAGAAAACATAATGCAGTTTTACAGAGTGAGTAACATAATTGGTTTAAATTTAAACTCAGGCATTTTAAACCAGAGAGGGAAATAAATCCTTCAAGCACTTTTTACACTTCTGTATTTACCCTAGTTTAGGTCTTTATTTACTGTTATTTGTTTATATATATATATATATATATATATATATATTCATTTAAATGCTTATTTTACGTGATCTACAACTTGTTCAGCAGAACAAGTTGTAGATCTGTCGCTTGAAAAACATTTAAAATAAATTATTTATAAATGGATAAACTCCACGCAGTGACGGCTCCAGAAAATTTAATTACACCAGTAAAGTGTTAATCACTCATTTTCTCAGTGATTACACTCTAAAACAGAGTAGAATCACTAAAGGTTATTTTAAAAAGAAAAAATCAACTAAGTATTATAAAATAGTTAAGCTGTAACTGAAAGTTATTTGACAGTGGTTTCACTTTATGTTGGCAAATTTATCCCAAATCAGTTCAAACTGAATTTTCCGTATTTTTTTCAGTAATTTTATATATGCATTTAATGTTTTTTGTAATTAAAAAAGTTGATGCTCTGTTTGCAGGAGCGGCTCACAGTGGAAGCTGCAAAGAGACACAAAGTATCCGTTCACGTTCTGTCCAGAGAGATGGACTCCTGTGAGTCTCTGGAGGATTTCCTGCTTTTCTTTTCCATCCCTGTCGGCTTCGGTCGCCTTGACGTTTCGTTTCTGTGCAACAGGTCCGATAGTCGGAGAGTTTCCTGCCCAGAACGACGTCAACCTGGCCCCCGCTCCGTCCCTGCCTCAGGTAAACGACACCTCTGGTTCTCAGAGAATAACTTTTATTTTTCCACTGAAAATAAAACAGACTAACCTTTTCTGGATCCAGGCTAATTAGAATTAGCAAAATTATTTCTATTAGCTAAATACCAAAAAACTCTGACAACATTTTTTATTTATTTATTTTTTTGCGTGTAACTTTCTATATTAATCAAATTCCAGTCCGTTTGTCTGGAAAGTCTGTTTCGTTTGGGGAGGTATGAAAGCAGGAAGTGGACTACGACGCAGGGCATTCTGGGTAAATGAAACCAAAAAAACAAAGGTTTAGCGGTAGAAATGAATCGTGGTATTTTACAAACGACAAGAGAAATCCTACAACCTCTTAAATCTGACGCCACTACATTTTTGCTTGCATTTCGTGAAGAAGAAAGTTGCACTCGGTGTCTTTCAGAGGTTTTCATGTCGTTTCCTTCAGTGGTTTTTGGTGCAACGCCCCCACAGTGCAGGAGGGGAATAAGTTTTTCTAAAAATGTAACAAAAGTTGAATAAAATCTACCGGACCATCAGGTGTGAAAACAACCTTAAGCTATTTTTATTTTTGTTCCCACATCAAACGTTTTTTGTTTTTTTGTTTTTCTTCTTTTCAGCCGACGTTGATTCAGGACATGACGGAGTTCAAGAGGAGCCTGCCGCTGTTCCCGCTGGTGAAGCCTCACATCAACTTCATGGCCGCCAAACTGTGAGCGAGGCCGAAGAAGCTTCGCCTTCCTGAGGTTCCCCTGACCGTGTGTGTGTGGAATGTGTGCAGGCGACACGCCAATGCACCGGAAGAAGAGATGCTCAGTAAGCGAAGAACCCCCAAAGTTAGCTGTGGTCGTTTTTTAAACTAGCTGTGACAACCATAGCGGTCTCACCTCACTCTCTCGCTGCAGCGCTGCGTAGGCGAAGTAGAACCACGTTAACCAGAAACTTTATGCAGGAGCTTCACTTCACCACTAGGGGGTGCTTCCCAGTCCAAGTCAGTAGCTCTACCTACCAAGGCACTCCCACGTTTTATTCAAATGTACGCATTTTACGAAGCCTTATTCTGTAGTTTTTAAAGCTTGCTTGGTGAGGGAGTTTTATCTGTTGGCGCCCTCTGAGGAGACCTGAGTGAAGTCGGCACTGCAACTCAAATCCAACTAAATTGGCCTCAAACGTTTGTGCTGCCATCGTTTCAAAGATATTAGTAAATATTTACAAAATCTCTTTTCCACTGTAAGTTATAAAATTTGGACATCAGAGATCAGCTTGCTCCTCCTTACATTTGAACAAAAGTTATGTAAAATACAGTTTTTATGTTTCTGCTGCTAACATTGTTTGTGCTGCTTTCATTTTAAATGAATGTTTCCAGAGGTCAAAGGTTAATGGATCCCACCACCACATAAATTACAGTTCAGAATCTCTTTTCAGCTGTAATTTATGTAATTTGTACATTTTTTAAAGTCTCCAGACTCAACTGGATCCTCTCTTCACATTAAAATCAAAAATTTTAAAAATGTTACTTTGTGCTGCTTTCATTTTGAAGATATTGTTTCCAGAGGTCAAGGGTCAACCTACATGTACAACATTAAATTAAATGAAATGAATCAACTGTGCTACATTTACACAGCAAAAATGTTCAAAGATTTTTGTGGAGGTATAATCTTAAAAGTTTCCTGATGGCAGATCAACTTGATCTTCCTCCCATTTTTACAACTCAAACAAAATGTATATAATTTTAATGTTTGTGCTGCAAAAAGTTTCATTTGTGCCGTTATGATTTTTAAAATATTTTAAAAAAAAAATGTTTCCAGAGGTCACTTTGCTCCCAGCCGCCCAAAACTGATGCATTTGATGCATTTTTAAAAACATTTCTGCTGGTTTGTGCAGCAACAATTTTAAAGCTGCTAATGTTTCAAAGGTCAAAGGTTAGCCACAAAGTTAATTATTTTTTATTTGTGCTGCAGAAATTGTGCTGCTATAATTAAGATTTAAAAAAAAAGGTTTCCAGAGGATGTGCGCCACTCCCCACATTTACAAAATATTAATTGTGCTGTTTGTGCTGCAGAATGTTTAATTTGTGCTGCTATAATTCTTAAGACTGTAAAACAAGTTTCCAGAGATCAATCTGCCCTCCATCACATTGACAAAAACAACATCGATAAATTGGTTTTTGTTTGTGCAGCTAAACATTTTTGCAGCACACCACCTAACCGGCACAAAATTAGATTTTTGTAAATGTTGTGGCGCTCTTTGACCTCTGACCTCTGGAAACATCTTTTAAATGACAGCAGCACAAACGTTTGACACCAACTTCATTTGATTTTGTAAACGTGAGGAAGGGCGACTTAGTTGACCTTTGACCTCTGGAAATGTAATCTTTTAAAACGATAGCAGCACAAACCAAAATGTTTGACTCGAGTTTCATCTGATTATTTTTTTTTTAAGGTCGGCCGACTCCTCTCAGGTTTTGCGGAGCCGTTTTTAGCCGCTCAATCATGCGTCGTTTTTAGGGTTTTATGATTGAAACACCTCAGGGGTAAATCCATGCTGTCTCTTTTTTTAAAAACACGTTTAGTCGCAAACCCCGAGACGTTTCCATGGCGATCCCTGCACTGTGCGTCCGTTGGTGTGTGCGTGCGCCTTTACGTCGGTCAACTCATGCATTTTTCTTCCCTTTCTTTCCAAACGCGTCACTTTGATGTCAGACGGAGCTGAAAGTAAACGGCTCTGGTTTTAAGAAGTATTTCCTGAAAAATATGCACTTCTCTCACCAAGCAATAAACGCGATTGTTGAAGGTGAGAGCGGCGTCTCTCTCTCTCTCTCTCTCAGGTGCTTGCTGCACTTTGTCCCGACTTTATTTTTTATTTCTTGGTTTCAGTCAGCGCTTCGTCCAGGATTAAATGAGCTTTGAATGTTTTTGACTGTTCTGCATCAAATCTTCGACATTTCACTTCGTCTCGAATTATTTTGTTCCTTCGTGGTCGAACCCAAAGATGGCGGCGGCAGCAGATTTCAGCGCAGCAGAGGAAAATATTAATGACATTACATATCAGGCTTGGGCAGTAGGGGCACATTGTGAAGTATTTAGAGTGGTTTCTACTTAGATGTTTTTGAATGTCAACGCTCGGCTCTGATTGGCTGGTTGGGTTTCCGGGCAGATAATTTTAGGTTTGAAGATTTAATGTTTTTTTTTTTGTGTGTGTGTGTTTCTAAATAATTAATAAACAAGTGAATGGCAAAACCGCTGCACTCGATTTCCTCATTTGCAAAAATACATTTATTCACAGATATGATACGGTACAGCTCCACAGGTCAAAGTTCACAACATTTTATTTTGTTTGTTTTTGGCAGAGACTTCATGATAAATGTAGTGAGAAGCTGTAGTTTGCAGGCAGTTTGACATAATTATTTCAAAACCAGAAACTAACAGAGCTGAAATATTTCAAGAGTTTTTGTGGAGTAAATGTTTTCCAGGTTATGATAAAAGCTGGTCACTTTTGGGTGTAGCATCTGACTTTTTCCTTCCACTAAACTTTCCACTAATGTTTGGATATCAGAATAGAAACAGCTAACTGCTTTAGAAATTACTTTTATTTTTTGGCTGGATAATTGTTTTCTTTATTAAAATCCAAATTTTCCAAACTTTAGAATGTAGATTTAGAATTACTGAAAATTCAATTTTTCATTCCAGAGACATGAAACTTTAACAAAAAAATTTCTTAGTTTTTCCTGAAAACGCATTAAAAACAGGTTTAAGATAATTTGTCTGTTTGCTTAATGGTTATTTTTACTACTAAAGTGATTAAACAGTCCAGCTTTCACCCTCAGTTAATTTGCTTTTATAA